>NW_022060729.1:0-17602 GCF_003285725.1 Scaptodrosophila lebanonensis
GCGATTCTCATACCAAATACCTGAGCGCTGGCAAATCGAGAATTAAATAGTGAATTTCTGAAATATTATATAATAATATTGGAAATTAAATAGTGGAAAACATTTAATTAAAATATTGTGGGCGCTCTCCTCTGCGATTCTCATACCAAGTACCTAAGCGCTGGCAAATCGAGATTAAAATAGTGAAATTTCTGAAATATTAAATAATTATATTGTGAAATTAAATAGGGAAATGTCTGAAAAATTTAATTCAAATATTGTGGGCGCCTTCCTTTGCGATTTTCATACCAAGTACCTAAGCGCTGGCAAATCGAGAATTAAATAGTGAAATTTCTGAAATATTAAATAATAATATTGTGAAATTAAATAGTGGAAAACATTTAATTAAAATATTGTGGGCGCTCTCCTCTGCGATTCATACCAAGTACCTAAGCGCTGGCAATCGAGATTAAAATAGTGAAATTTCTGAAATATTAAATAATATATTGTGAAATTAAATAGTGGAAAAACATTTAATTAAATATTGTGGCGCTCTCCTCTGCGATTCTCATACCAAGTACCTAAGCGCTGGCAAATCGAGATTAAATAGTGTGAAATTTCTGAAATATTAAATAATTATATTGTGAAATAAATAGTGGAAAAAATTTAATTAAAATATTGTGGGCGCTCTCCTCTGCGATTCTCATACCAAGTACCTAAGCGCTGGCAAATCTCATACCAAGTACCTAAGCGCTGGCAAATCGAGAATTAAATAGTGAAATTTCTGAAATATTAAATAATTATATGTGAAATTAAATAGTGGAAAAATTATTAAAATATTGTGGGCGCTCCCCTCTGCGATTCTCATACCAAGTACCTAAGCGCTGGCAAATTGAGAGTTAAAAGTGAAATTTCTGAGATATTAAATAATATATTGTGAAATTAAATAATGGAAAAATTTAATTTCAAATATTGTGGGCGCTCTCCTCTGCGATTCTATACCAAGTACCTAAGCGCTGGCAAAATTGAGAATTAAATAGTGAAAATTTCTGAGATATTAAATAATTATATTGTGAAATTAAATAGTGGAAAACATTTAATTAAAATATTGTGGGCGCTCTCCTCTGCGATTCTCATACCAAGTACCTAAGCGCTGGAAAATCGACAATTAAATAGTGAAATTTCTGAAATATTAAATAATAATTTGTGAAATTAAATAGTGGAAAAAATTAATTAAAATATTGTGGGCGCTCTCCTCTGCGATTCTCATACCAAGTACCTAAGCGCTGGAAAATCGAGAATAAAAAGTGAAATTTCAGAAATATTAAATAATTATATTGTGAAATTAAATAGTGGAAAATTTTAATTCAAATATGGTGGGCGCTCTCCTCTGCGATTCTCATACCAAGTACCTAAGCGCTGGCAAATCGAGAATTAAATAGTGAAATTTCAGAAATATTAAATAATTATATTGTGAAATTAAATAGTGGAAAAAAATTTAATTAAAATATTGTGGGCGCTTCCTCTGCGATTCTCATACCAAGTACCTAAGCGCTGGCAAATCGAGAATTAAATAGTGAAATTTCTGAAGTATTAAATAATTATATGTGAAATTAAATAGTGGAATAAATTTAATTAAAATATTGTGGGCGCTCTCCTCTGCGATTCTCATACCAAGTACCTAAGCGCTGGCAAATCGAGATTAAAATAGTGAAATTTCTGAAATATTAAATAATATATTGTGGAAATTAAATAGTGGAATAAAATTTAATTAAATATTGTGGGCGTCTCCTCTGCGATTCTCATACCAAGTACCTAAGCGCTGGCATATCGAGAATTAAATAGTGAAAATTTCTGAATATTAATATATAATATATTGTGAAATTAAATAGTGGAAAACATTTAATTAAAATATTGTGGGCGCTCTCCTCTGCGATTCTCATACCAAGTAAATAAGCGCTGGCACATCGAGAATTAAATAGTGAAATCGAGAATTAAATAGTAGAAAAAATTTAATTAAAATATTATGGACGCTCTCCTCTGCGATTCTCATACCAAGTACCTGAGCGCTGGCAAATCGAGAATTAAATAGTGAAATTTCTGAAATATTAAATAATTATATTGTGAAATTAAATAGTGGAATACAATATAATTATTTAATATTTCTGAAATTTCACTATTTAATTCTCGATTTGCCAGCGCTTAGGTAAATCGAGAATTAAATAGTGAAATTTCTGAAATATTAAATAATAATATTGTGAATTATAGGGCAATGTCTGGAAAATTAAATTAAAATATGTATGGAAGCTCTTCTCTGCGATTCTCATACCAAATCCTGAGCGCTGGCAAATCGAGAATATTAAATCGTGAAAATGTTCTGAAATATGTATATAATAATATTGTGAAATTAAATCGTGGAAAAAAACATTTTAATTAAAATATTGTTGGGCGCTCTCTCTGCGATTCTCATACCAAGCTACCTAAGCGCTGCAAATCGAAGATTAAAATAGTGAAATTTCTTGAAATATTAAAATAATTATATTGTGAAATTAAATAGTGGAAAAAATTTAATTAAAATATTGTGGGCGCTCTCCTCTGCGATTCTCATACCAAGTACCTAAGCGCTGGCAAATTGAGAATTAAATAGTGAAATTTCTGAGATATTAAATAATTATATTGTGAAATTAAATAGGGAAATGTCTGAAAAATTAAATTAAAATATTGTGGAAGCTCTTCTCTGCGATTCTCATACCAAATACCTGAGCGCTGGCAAATCGACAATTAAATAGTGAAATTTCTGAAATATTAAATAATAATATTGTGAAATTAAATAGTGGAAAAATTTAATTAAAATATTGTGGGCGCTCTCCTCTGCGATTCTCATACCAAGTACCTAAGCGCTGGCAAATCGAGAATTAAATAGTGAAATTTCAGAAATATTAAATAATTATATTGTGAAATTAAATAATGGAAAAAATTTAATTAAAATATTGTGGGCGCTCTCCTCTGCGATTCTCATACCAAGTACCTAAGCGCTGGCAAATCGAGAATTAAATAGTGAAATTTCTGAAGTATTAAATAATTATATTGTGAAATTAAATAGTGGAATAAATTTAATTAAAATATTGTGGGCGCTCTCCTCTGCGATTCTCATACCAAGTACCTAAGCGCTGGCAAATCGAGATTAAAATAGTGAAATTTCTGAAATATTAAATAATTATATTGTGAAATTAAATAGTGGAATAAATTTAATTAAAATATTGTGGGCGCTCTCCTCTGCGATTCTCAGAACCAAGTACCTAAGCGTGGCATATCGAGATTAAATAGTGAAATTTCTGAAATATTATATAATAATATTGTGAAATTAAATAGTGGAAAACATTTAATTAAAATATTGTGGGCGCTCTCCTCTGCGATTCTATACCAATTAAATAAGCGCTGGCACATCGAGAATTAATAGTGAAATCGAAGAATTAAATAGTAGAAAAAAATTTAATTAAAATATTATGGCCGCTCTCCTCTGCGATTCTCATACCAAGTACCTGAGCGCTGGCAAATCGAGAATTCAAATAGTGAAATTTCTGAAATATTAAATAATTATATTGTGAAATTAAATTAGGGAAATTGAAAATACATATAACTATTTCTGAAATGCTCTCCCCTCTTCTAAGTCTCGATACCAAGTACCTAGCGCTAGGCAATCGAGAATTTAATCGTGAATGAATTCTGAAATATTAAATAATAATATTTGTGAAATATTAAATAGGGAATGTGAAAAAATTTAATTTAAAATATTGTGGGCAGCTCTCTCTGCGATTCTCATACCAAATACCTGAGCGCTGGCAAATCGAGAATTAAATAGTGAAATTTCTGAAATATTAATAAATAATATTGTGAAATTAAATAGTGGAAAACATTTAATTAAAATATTGTGGGCGCTCTCCTCTGCGATTCTCATACCAAGTACCTAAGCGCTGGCAAATCGAGATTAAAATAGTGAAATTTCTGAAATATTAAATAATTATATTGTGAAATTAAATAGTGGAAAAATTTAATTAAAATATTGTGGGCGCTCTCCTCTGCGATTCTCATACCAAGTACCTAAGCGCTGGCAAATTGAGAATTAAATAGTGAAATTTCTGAGATATTAAATAATTATATTGTGAAATTAAATAGGGAAATGTCTGAAAAATTAAATTAAAATATTGTGGGCGCTCCCCTCTGCGATTCTCATACCAAGTACCTAAGCGCTGGCAAATCGAGAATTAAATAGTGAAATTTCTGAAATATTTATAATTATATTGTGAAATTAAATAGTGGAAAAAATTTAATTAAAATATTGTGGGCGCTCTCCTCTGCGATTCTCATACCAAGTACCTAAGCGCTGGCAAATTGAGAATTAAATAGTGAAATTTCTGAGATATTAAATAATTTTATTGTGAAATTAAATAGGGAAATGTCTGAAAAATTTAATTCAAATATTGTGGGCGCCTTCCTTTGCGATTTTCATACCAAGTACCTAAGCGCTGGCAAATCGAGAATTAAATAGTGAAATTTCTGAAAAATGAAATAATAGTATTGTGAAATTAAATAGTGGAAAAAATTTAATTAAATTATTGTGGGCGCTCTCCTCGGCGATTCTCATACCAAGTTCCTGAGCGCTGGCAAATCGAGAATTAAATAGTGAAATTTCTGAAATATTAAATAATAATATTGTGAAATTAAATAGTGGAATAAATTTAATTATAATATTGTGGGCGCTCTCCTCTGCGATTCTCATACCAAGTACCTAAGCGCTGGGAAATCGAGAATTAAATAGTGAAATTTCAGAGAAATGAAATAATAGTATTGTGAAATTAAATAGTGGAATAAATTTAATTAAAATAATGTGGGCGCCCTCCTCTGCGATTCTCATACCAAGTTCCTGAGCGCTGGCAAATCGAGAATTAAATAGTGAAATTTCTGAAATATTAAATAATAATATTGTGAAATTAAATAGGGAAATGTCTGAAAAATTAAATTAAAATATTGTGGAAGCTCTTCTCTGCGATTCTCATACCAAATACCTGAGCGCTGGCAAATCGAGAATTAAATAGTGAAATTTCTGAAATATTAAATAATAATATTGTGAAATTAAATAGTGGAAAACATTTAATTAAAATATTGTGGGCGCTCTCCTCTGCGATTCTCATACCAAGTACCTAAGCGCTGGCAAATCGAGATTAAAATAGTGAAATTTCTGAAATATTTAATAATTATATTGTGAAATTAATTAGTGGAAAAAATTTAATTAAAATATTGTGGGCGCTCTCCTCTGCGATTCTCATACCAAGTACCTAAGCGCTGGCAAATCGAGAATTAAATAGTGAAATTTCTGAGATATTAAATAATTATATTGTGAAATTAAATAGGGAAATGTCTGAAACATTAAATTAAAATGTTGTGGGCGCTCCCCTCTGCGATTCTCATACCAAGTACCTAAGCGCTGGCAAATCGAGAATTAAATAGTGAAATTTCTGAAATATTAAATAATTATATTGTGAATTAAATAGTGGGAAAAAATTAATTCAAATATTGTGGGCGCTCTCCTCTGCGATTCTCATACCAAGTACCTAAGCGCTGGCAAATCGAGAATTAAATAGTGAAATTTCTGAAAAATGAAATAATAGTAATTGTGAAATTAAATAGTGGAAAAAATGTAATTAAATTATTGTGGGCGCTCTCCTCTGCGATTTTTCATACCAAGTACCTAAGCGCTGGGAAATCGAGAATTAAATAGTGAAATTTCAGAAATATTAATTATTTATATTGTGAAATTAAATAGTGGAATAATTTAATTATAATATTGTGGGCGCTCTCCTCTGCGATTCTCATACCAAGTACCTAAGCGCTGGCAAATCGAGAATTAAAATAGTGAAATTTCTGAAATAGTAAATAATTATATTGTGAAATTAAATAGTGGAATAAATTTAATTTAAATAATGTGGGCGCTCCTCCTCTGCGATTCTCATACCAAGTACCTAAGCGCTGGCAAATCGAGAATTAAATAGTGAAATTTCTGAAAAATGAAATAATAGTATTGTGAAATTAAATAGTGGAAAAAATTTAATTAAAATATTGTGGGCGCTCTCCTCGGCGATTCTCATACCAAGTACCTAAGCGCTGGCAAATCGAGAATTAAATAGTGAAATTTCTGAAATATTAAATAATTATATTGTGAAATTAAATAGTGGAATAATTTTAATTATAATATTGTGGGCGCTCTCCTCTTGCGATTCTCATACCAAGTACCTAAGCGCTGGCAAATCGAGAATTAAATAGTGAAATCGAAATAGAATATATTGTGAAATAGTAGAAAAAATTTAATTAAAATATTGTGGGCGCTCTCCTCTGCGATTCTCATACCAAGTACCTAGCGCTGGCAAATCGAGAATTAAATAGTGAAATTTCTGAGATATTAAATAATTATATTGTGAAATTAAATAGGGAATGTCTGAAACATTAAATTAAAATATTGTGGGCGCTCCCCTCTTGCGATTCTCATACCAAGTACCTAAGCGCTGGCAAATCCGCGAATTAAAGAGTGAAATTTCTGAAATATTATATAATTATATTGTGAAATTATGAAACTAGTGGAATACAATATAATTTATTTAATATTTCTGAAAATTTCCCTATTTAATTCTCGATTTGCCAGCGCTTAGGTAAACTCGAGAATTAAATAGTGATGAAATTTCTGAAAATATTAATAATCATATTGTGCAATTAATAGGGCAATGTCTGAAAAATTAAATTAAAATATTGTGGACGCTCTTCTCTGCGATCCTCATACCAAATACCTGAAGCGCCTGGCAAATCGGAGAATTAAAATAGTGAAATTTCTGAAATATATATAATAATATTGTGAAATTAAATAGTGGAAAACATTTAATTAAAATAATTGTGGGCGCTCTCCTCTGCGATTCTCATACCAAGTACCTAAGCGCTGGCAAATCGAGATTAAAAATAGTGAAATTTCGAAATATTAAATATTATATTGTGAAATTATAATAGTGGAAAAAATTTAATTAAAATATGTGGGCGCTCTCCTCTGCCGATTCTCATACCAAGTACCTAAGCGCTGGCAAATTGAGAATTAAATAGTGAAATTTCTGAAGATATTAAATAATTATATTGTGAATTAAATAGGGAAATGTCTGAAAAATTAAATTAAAATATTGTGGGCGCTCCCCTCTGCGATTCTCATACCAAGTACCTAAGCGCTGGCAAATCGAGAATTAATAGTGAAATTTCTGAAATATTTATAATTATATTGTGAAATTAAATAGTGGAAAAAATTTAATTAAAATATTGTGGGCGCTCTCCTCTGCGATTCTCATACCAAGTACCTAAGCGCTGGCAAATTGAGAATTAAATAGTGAAATTTCTGAGATATTAAATAATTTTATTGTGAAATTAAATAGGGAAATGTCTGAAAAATTTAATTCAAATATTGTGGGCGCCTTCCTTTGCGATTTTCATACCAAGTACCTAAGCGCTGGCAAATCGAGAATTAAATAGTGAAATTTCTGAAAATGAATAATAGTATTGTGAAATTAAATAGTGGAAAAAATTTAATTAAATTATTGTGGGCGCTCTTCCTCGGCGATTCTCATACCAAGTTCCTGAGCGCTGGCAAATCGAGAATTAAATAGATGAAATTTCTGAAATATTAAATAATAATATTGTGAAATTAATAGTGGGAATAAATTTAATTATAATATTGTGGGGCGCTCTCCTCTGCGATTCTCATACCAAGTACCTAAGCGCTGGGAAATCGAGAATTAAATAGTGAAATTTCAGAGAAATGAATAATAGTATTGTGAAATAAATAGTGGAATAAATTTAATTAAAATAATGTGGGCGCCCTCCTCTGCGCTTCTCATACCAAGTTTCCTGAGCGCTGGCAAATCGAGAATTAAATAGTGAAATTTCTGAAATATTAAATAATAATATTGTGAAATTAAATAGGGAAATGTCTGAAAAATTAAATTAAAATATTGTGGAAGCTCTTCTCTGCGATTCTCATACCAAATACCTGAGCGCTGGCAAATCGAGAATTAAATAGTGAAATTTCTGAAATATTAAATAATAATATTGTGAAATTAAATAGTGGAAAACATTAATTAAAATATTGTGGGCGCTCTCCTCTGCGATTCTCATACCAAGTACCTAAGCGCTGGCAAATCGAGATTAAAATAGTGAAATTTCTGAAATATTTAATAATTATATTGTGAAATTAATTAGTGGAAAAAATTTAATTAAAATATTGTGGGCGCTCTCCTCTGCGATTCTCATACCAAGTACCTAAGCGCTGGCAAATCGAGAATTAAATAGTGAAATTTCTGAGATATTAAATAATTATATTGTGAAATTAAATAGGGAAATGTCTGAAACATTAAATTAAAATGTTGTGGGCGCTCCCCTCTGCGATTCTCATACCAAGTACCTAAGCGCTGGCAAATTGAGAATTAAATAGTGAAATTTCTGAAATATTAAATAATTATATTGTGAAATTAAATAGTGGAAAAAATTTAATTCAAATATTGTGGGCGCTCTCCTCTGCGATTCTCATACCAAGTACCTAAGCGCTGGCAAATCGAGAATTAAATAGTGAAATTTCTGAAAAATGAAATAATAGTATTGTGAAATTAAATAGTGGAAAAAATTTAATTAAATTATTGTGGGCGCTCTCCTCTGCGATTTTCATACCAAGTACCTAAGCGCTGGGAAATCGAGAATTAAATAGTGAAATTTCAGAAATATTAATTATTTATATTGTGAAATTAAATAGTGGAATAATTTTAATTATAATATTGTGGGCGCTCTCCTCTGCGATTCTCATACCAAGTACCTAAGCGCTGGCAAATCGAGAATTAAATAGTGAAATTTCTGAAATAGTAAATAATTATATTGTGAAATTAAATAGTGGAATAAATTTAATTTAAATAATGTGGGCGCTCTCCTCTGCGATTCTCATACCAAGTACCTAAGCGCTGGCAAATCGAGAATTAAATAGTGAAATTTCTGAAAAATGAAATAATAGTATTGTGAAATTAAATAGTGGAAAAAATTTAATTAAAATATTGTGGGCGCTCTCCTCGGCGATTCTCATACCAAGTACCTAAGCGCTGGCAAATCGAGAATTAAATGGTGAAATTTCTGAAATATTAAATAATTATATTGTGAAATTAAATAGTGGAATAATTTTAATTATAATATTGTGGGCGCTCTCCTCTGCGATTCTCATACCAAGTACCTAAGCGCTGGCAAATCGAGAATTAAATAGTGAAATTTCTGAAATAGTAAATAATTATATTGTGAAATTAAATAGTGGAATAAATTTAATTAAAATAATGTGGGCGCTCTCCTCTGCGATTCTCATACCAAGTACCTAAGCGCTGGCAAATCGAGAATTAAATAGTGAAATTTCTGAAAAATGAAATAATAGTATTGTGAAATTAAATAGTGGAAAAAATTTAATTAAAATATTGTGGGCGCTCTCCTCTGCGATTCTCATACCAAGTACCTAAGCGCTGGCAAATCGAGAATTAAATAGTGAAATTTCTGAAATAGTAAATAATTATATTGTGAAATTAAATAGTGGAAAAAATTTAATTCAAATATTGTGGGCGCTCTCCTCTGCGATTCTCATACCAAGTACCTAAGCGCTGGCAAATCGAGAATTAAATTGTGAAATTTCTGAAAAATGAAATAATAGTATTGTGAAATTAAATAGTGGAAAAAATTTAATTAAAATATTGTGGGCGCTCTCCTCTGCGATTCTCATACCAAGTACCTATGCGCTAACAAATCAAGAATTAAATAGTGAAATTTCTGAAGTATTAAATAAATATATTGTGAAATTAAATAGTGGAATAAATTTAATTAAAATATTGTGGGCGCTCTCCTCTGCGATTCTCATACCAAGTACCTAGCGCTGGCAAATCGAGAATTAAATAGTGAAATTTCTGAAAAATGAAATAATAGTATTGTGAAATTAAATAGTGAAAAAAATTTAATTCAAATATTGTGGGCGCTCTCCTCTGCGATTCTCATACCAAGTACCTAAGCGCTGGCAAATCGAGAATTAAATAATGAAATCGGGAATTAAATAGTAGAAAATATTTAATTCAAATATTGTGGGTGCTCTCCTCTGCGATTCTCATACCAAGTACCTAAGCGCTGGCAAATCGAGAATTAAATAGTGAAATTTCTGAAAATTAAATAATAGTATTGTGAAATTAAATAGTGGAAAAAATGTAATTAAAATATTGTGGGCGCTCTCCTCTGCGATTCTCATACCAAGTACCTAAGCGCTGGCAAATCGAGAATTAAATAGTGAAATTTCTGAAAATGAAATAATAGTATTGTGAAATTAAATAGTGGAAAAATTTAATTAAATTATTGTGGGCGCTCTCCTCTGCGATTCTCATACCAAGTACCTAAGCGCTGGCAAATCGAGAATTAAATAGTGAAATTTCAGAAATATTAAATAATTATATTGTGAAATTAAATAGTGGAAAAAATTTAATTCAAATATTGTGGGCGCTCTCCTCTGCGATTCTCATACCAAGTACCTAAGCGCTGGCAAATCGAGAATTAAATTGTGAAATTTCTGAAAAATGAAATAATAGTATTGTGAAATTAAATAGTGGAAAAAATTTAATTAAAATATTGTGGGCGCTCTCCTCTGCGATTCTCATACCAAGTACCTAAGCGCTGGCACATCGAGAATTAAATAGTGAAATCGAGAATTAAATAGTAGAAAAAATTTAATTAAAATATTATGAACGCTCTTCTCTGCGATTCTCATACCAAGTACCTGAGCGCTGGCAAATCGAGAATTAAATAGTGAAATTTCTGAAATATTAATTATAGTATTGTGAAATTAAATAGTGGAATAATTTTAATTATAATATTGTGGGCGCTCTCCTCTGCGATTCTCATACCAAGTACCTAAGCGCTGGCAAATCGAGAATTAAAATAGTGAAATTTCTGAAATAGTAAATAATTATATTGTGAAATTAAATAGTGGAATAAATTTAATTAAAATATTGTGGGCGCTTTTCTCTGCGATTCTCATACCAAGTACCTAAGCGCTGGCAAATCGAGAATTAAATAGTGAAATTTCTGAAAAATGAAATAATAGTATTGTGAAATTAAATAGTGACAAAATTTAATTAAAATATTGTGGGCGCTCTCCTCTGCGATTCTCATACCAAGTACCTAAGCGCTGGCAAATCGAGAATTATATAGTGAAATTTCTGAAATAGTAAATAATTATATTGTGAAATTAAATAGTGGAATAAATTTAATTAAAATAATTGTGGGCGCTCTCCTCTGCGATTCTCATACCAAGTACCTAAGCGCTGGCAAATCGAGAATTAAATAGTGAAATTCTGAAAATGAAATAATAGTATTGTGAAATTAAATAGTGGAAAAAATTTAATTAAAATATTGTGGGCGCTCTCCTCTGCGATTCTCATACCAAGTACCTAAGCGCTGGCAAATCGAGAATTAAATAGTGAAAATTTCTGAAATAGTAAATAATTATATTGTGAAATTAATTAGTGGAAAAATTTAATTCAAATATTGTGGGCGCTCTCCTCTGCGATTCTCATACCAAGTACCTAAGCGCTGGCAAATCGAGAATTAATAGTGAAATTTCTGAAAAATTAAATAATAGTATTGTGAAATTAAATAGTGGAAAAAATTTAATTAAAATATTGTGGGCGCTCTCCTCTGCGATTCTCATACCAAGTACCTAAGCGCTGGCAAATCGAGAATTAAATAGTGAAATTTCTGAGATATTAATAATTTTATTGTGAAATTAAATAGGGAAATGTCTGAAAAATTAAATTAAAATATGTGGGCGCTCCCCTCTGCGATTCTCATACCAAGTACCTAAGCGCTGGCAAATCGAGAATTAAATAGTGAAATTTCTGAAAATTAAATAATAGTATTGTGAAATTAAATAGTGGAAAAAATTTAATTAAAATATTGTGGGCGCCTTCTCTTTGCGATTCTCATACAAGTACCTAAGCGCTGGCAAATCGAGAATTAATAGTGAAATTTCTGAAATATTAAATAATTATATTGTGAAATTAAATAGTGGAAAAATTTAAATTAAAATATTGTGGGCGCTCCTCCTCTGCGATTCTCATACCAAGTACCTAAGCGCTGGCAAATCGAGAATTAAATAGTGAAATTTCTGAGAAATTAAATAATATATTGTGAAATTAAATAGTGGAAAAAATTTAATTAAAATAATTGTGGACGCTCTCTCTGCGATTCTCATACCAAGTACCTAAGCGCTGGCAAATCGAGAATTAAATAGTGAAATTCTGAAATATTAAATAATAATATTGTGAAATTAAATAGATGGAAAAAATTTAATTAAAATATGTGGGCGCTCTTCCTCTGCGATTCTCATACCAAGTACCTAAGCGCTGGCAAATCGAAGAATTAAATAGTGAAATTCTGAAATATTAAATAATTATATTGTGAAATTAAATAGTGGAAAAATTTAATTAAATATTGTGGGCGCTCTCCTCTGCGATTCTCATACCAAGTACCTAAGCGCTGGCAAATCGAGAATTAAATAGTGAAATTTCTGAAATATGAAATAATAGTATTGTGAAATTAAATAGTGGAATAAATTTAATTAAAATATTGTGGGCGCTCTCCTCTGCGATTCTCATACCAAGTACCTAGCGCTGGCAAATCGAGAATTAAATAGTGAAATTTCTGAAATATTAATAATTATATTGTGAAATTAAATAGTGGAAATTAAATTTTATTTAAATATTGTGGGCGCTCTCCTCTGCGATTCTCATACCAAGTACCTAAGCGCTGGCAAATCGAGAATTAAATAGTGAAATTTCTGAAATATTAAATAATTATATTGTGAAATTAAATAGTGGAAAAAATTTAATTAAATATTGTGGGCGCTCTCCTCTGCGATTCTCATACCAAGTACCTAAGCGCTGGCAAATCGAGAATTAAATAGTGAAATTTCTGAAAAATGAAATAATAGTATTGTGAAATTAAATAGTGGAAAAAATTTAATTAAATATTGTGGGCGCTCTCCTCTGCGATTCTCATACCAAGTACCTAAGCGCTGGGAAATCGAGAATTAAATAGTGAAATTTCTGAAATAGTAAATAATTATATTGTGAAATTAAATAGTGGAATAAATTTAATTAAAATAATGTGGGCGCTCTCCTCTGCGATTCTCATACCAAGTACCTAAGCGCTGGCAAATCGAGAATTAAATAGTGAAATTTCTGAAAAATGAAATAATAGTATTGTGAAATTAAATAGTGGCAAAAATTTAATTAAAATATTGTGGGCGCTCTCCTCTGCGATTCTCATACCAAGTACCTAAGCGCTGGCAAATCGAGAATTAAATAGTGAAATTTCTGAAATAGTAAATAATTATATTGTGAAATTAAATAGTGGAAAAAATTTAATTCAAATATTGTGGGCGCTCTCCTCTGCGATTCTCATACCAAGTACCTAAGCGCTGGCAAATCGAGAATTAAATAGTGAAATTTTCTGAAAAATGAAATAATAATATTGTGAAATTAAATAGTGGAAAAAATTTAATTAAAATATTGTGGGCGCTCTCCTCTGCGATTCTCATACCAAGTACCTAAGCGCTGGCAAATCGAGAATTAATAATGAAATCGAGAATTAAATAGTAGAAAATATTTAATTCAAATATTGTGGGTGCTCTCCTCTGCGATTCTCATACCAAGTACCTAAGCGCTGGCAAATCGAGAATTAAATAGTGAAATTTCTGAAAAATTAAATAATAGTATTGTGAAATTAAATAGTGGAAAAAATTTAATTAAAATATTGTGGGCGCTCTCCTCTGCGATTCTCATACCAAGTACATAAGCGCTGGCAAATCGAGAATTAAATAGTGAAATTTCTGAGAATATTAAATAATATATGTGTGAAATTAAATAGGGGAAATGTCTGAAAAATTAAATTAAAATATTGTGGAGCGCTTCCTCTGCGATTCTCATACCAAGTACCTAAGCGCTGGCAAATCGAGAATTAAATAGTGAAATTTCTGAAATATTAAATAATATATTGTGAAATTAAATAGTGGAAAAAAATTTAATTAAAATATGTGGGCGCTCTCCTCTGCGATTCTCATACCAAGTACCTAAGCGCTGGCAAATTGAGGAATTAAATAGTGAAATTTCTGAGATATTAAATAATTATATTGTGAAATTAAATAGGGAAATGTCTGAAAAATTTAATTCAAATATGTGGGCGCCTCTCCCTCTGCGATTCTCATACCAAGTACCTAAGCGCTGGCAAATCGAGAATTAAATAGTGAAATTTCTGAAAAATGAAATAATAGTATTGTGAAATTAAATAGTGGAAAAATTTAATTAAATATTGTGGGCGCTCTCCTCTGGCGATTCTCATATCCAAGTACCTGAGCGCTGGCAAATCGAGAATTAATAGTGAAATTTCTGAAATATTAAATAATAATATTTTGAAATTAAATAGTGGGAATAAATTTAATTATAATATTGGTGGGCGCTCTCCTCTGCGAATTCTCATACCAAGTACCTAAGCGCTTGGGAAATCGAGAATTAAATAGTGAAATTTCAGAGGAGAAATGAAATATAGTATTGTGAAATTAAATAAGTGGAATAAACTTTAATTAACATAATGTGGGGCGGCCCTCCTCTGCGATTCTCCATACCAAGTTCCTGGCGCTGCAAATCGCGAATTATAACTGGAAATATTTCTGTAAATAGTTAAATAATAATATTGTGAAATAAATAGGGAAAATGTCCTGAAAAATTAAATTAAAATATTGGGGAAGCTCTTTCTCTGCGATTCTCATACCAAATACCTGAGCGCTGGGACAAATCGAGAATTAAATAGTGAAATTTCCTGAAATATTAAATAATAATATGTTGAAAATAAATAGTGGAATGGAAAACCATTTAATTAAAATATTGTGGGGCGCTCTCCTCTGCGATTCTCATACCACGTACCTAAGCGCTGGCAAATCGAGATTTAAATAGTGAATATTCTGAAATATTAATAATTATATTGTGAAATTAATTAGTGGAAAAAATTTAATTAAAATATTGTGGGCGCTCTCCTCTGCGATTCTCATACCAAGTACTAAGCGCTGGCAAATCGAGAATTAAATAGTGAAATTTCTGAGATATTAAATAATTATATTGTGAAATTAAATAGGGAAATGTCTGAAACATTAAAATAATGTTGTGGGGCGCTCCCCTCTGCGATTCTCATACCAAGTAC
This sequence comes from Scaptodrosophila lebanonensis, assembly GCF_003285725.1. Lineage (NCBI taxonomy): Eukaryota > Metazoa > Arthropoda > Insecta > Diptera > Drosophilidae > Scaptodrosophila > Scaptodrosophila lebanonensis. The sequence continues at coordinate 15,322 of NW_022060729.1, forward strand.
CTAAGCGCTGGCAAATTGAGAATTAAATAGTGAAATGTCTGAAATATTAAATAATTATATTGGTGAAATTAAATAGTGGAAAAAATTTAATTCAAATATTGTGGGCGCTCTCCTCTGCGATTCTCATACCAAGTACCTAAGCGCTGGCAAATCGAGAATTAAATAGTGAAATTTCGGAAAAATGAAATAATAGTATTGTGAAATTAATAGTGGAAAAATTTAATTAAATATTGTGGGGCGCTCTCCTCTGCGATTTCATACCAAGTACCTAAGCGCTGGCAAATCGAGAATTAAATAGTGGAAATTTCAGAATATTAATTAATTTATATTGTGAAATTAAATAGTGGCCTAATTTTAATTATAATATTGTGGGCGCTCCTTCCTCTGCGATTCTCATACCAAGTACCTAAGCGCTGGCAAAATCGAGAATTAAATAGTGAAATTTCTGAAATAGTAAATAATTAATTGTGAAATTAAATAGTGGAATAAATTTAATTAAATAATGTGGGCGCTCTCCTCTGCGATTCTCATACCAAAGTACCTAAGCGCTGGCAAATCGAGAATTAAATAGCTGAAATTTCTGAAAAATGAAATAATAGATTGTGAAATTAACTAGTGTGGAAAAATTTAATTAAAATATTGTGGGCGCGTCTCCTCGGCGATTATCATACCAAGTACCTAGCGCTGGCAAATCGAGAATTAAATAGGTGAAATTTTCTGAAATATTAAATAATTATATTGTGAAATTAAATAGTGGAAAATTTTAATTATAATATTGTGGGCGCTCTCCTCTGCGATTCTCATTACCGAAGTACTAAGCGCTGGCAAATCGAGAATTAATAGTGAAATCGAGAATTAATAGTAGAAAAATTTAATTAAAATATTATGGGACGCTCTCCTCTGCGATTCTCATACCAGTACCTAAGCGCTGGCAAATCGAGAATTAAATAGTGAAATTTCTGAACAATTAATAATAATATTGTGAAATTACATAGTGGGAAAAGTCTGAAAAAATTAAATTAAAATATTGTGGGCGCTCTCCTCTGCGATTCTCATCCAAGTACCTAAGCGCTGGCAAATCGAGAATTAAATAGTGAAATTTCTGAAATAGTGAAATAATTATTATTGTGAAATTAAATAGTGGAATAACATTTAATTAAAATACTGTGGGCGCTCTCCTCTGCGGATTCTCCTACCAAGTTACCTAATGCGCTGGCAACTCGAGAATTAACTAGTGAAATTTCTGAAACATGAAATAATAGATATGTGTGAAATTAAATAGTTGGAAAAAATTTAATTAAAATATTTGTGGGCGCTCTCCTCTGCGATTCTCATACCAAGTACCTAAGCGCTGGCAAATCGAGAATTAAATAGTGAAATTCCTGAAATAGTAAATAATTATATTGTGAAATTAAATAGTGGAAAAAATTTAATTCAAATATGTGGGCGCTCTCCTCTGCGATCTCATACCAAGTACCTAAGCGCTGGGCAAATCGAGAATTAAATGTGAAATTTCTGAAAATGAATAATAGTATTGTGAAATTAATAGTAGGAAAAAATTTAATTAAATATTGTGGCGCTCTCCTCTGCGATTTCTCATACCAAGTACCTATGCGCTAACAAATCAAGAATTAAATAGTGAAATTTCTGAAGTATTAAATAAATTATATTGTGAAATTAAATAGTGGAATAAATTTAATTTAAAATATTGTGGGCGCTCTCCTCTGCGATTTCTCATACCAGTACCTAGGCGCTGGCAAATCGAGAATTAAATAGTGAAATTCCTGAAACTGAAATAATAGTATTGTGAAATTAATAGTTGAAAAAATTTAATTCAATATTGTGGGCGCTCTCCTCTGCGATTCTCATACCAAGTACCTAAGCGCTGGCAAATCGAGAATTAAATAATGAAATCGAGAATTAAATAGTAGAAAATATTTAATTCAAATATTGTGGGCGCTCTCCTCTGCGATTCTCATACCAAGTACCTAAGCGCTGGGCAAATCGAGAATTAATAGTGAAATTTCTGAAAATTAAATAATAGTATTGTGAAATTAAATAGTAGAAAAAATTAATTAAATATTGTGGGCGCTCTCCTCTGCGATTCTCATACCAAGTACCTAAGCGCTGGCAAATCGAGAATTAAATAGTGAAATTTCTGAAATATTAAATAATAATATTGTGAAATTAAATAGTGGAAAAACATTTAATTAAAATATTGTGGGCGCTCTCCTCTGCGATTCTCATACCAAGTACCTAAGCGCTGGCAAATCGAGAATTA
>NW_022060730.1:0-39062 GCF_003285725.1 Scaptodrosophila lebanonensis
ATGAGTATTGAAAAATTCGAGCTCCAAAGTGTGGAAAAGGAGCTGCAAAATTTGTTGGTAAAATCCACATTTCGATTGAATAATCGACCTAATATTAGGTTTCCAAAATCCATAAAAGAATATAAATAAAAACTGCAACCGCGAATTTGAATCTTGTCGTGGAGACTGAATTATGGGGCGTCAATTAGGCATAAAAGGAAACCGCGTCAACAGCCCACAGCCAAAACCGTAGAAGCTAGGGAGCTGAAAGTTGGGCTCAAGTATTCTATCATAGTGCAGGTGCGCACTAAGAAGGGGATTTGAAAAATTCGAGCTCCACAGGGGGGAAATCGAGCTGCAAAATTTGTTGGTAAAATCCACATTTCGATTGAATAATCGACCTAATATTAGGTTTCCAAAATCCATAAAAGAATATAAATAAAACTGGGAGCTGAAAGTATTCTATCATAGTGTAAATGTGCACTAAGATGAGTATTGAAAAATTCGACTTCCACAGGGGGGAAATCGAGCTGCAAAATTTGTTGGAAAAATCCACATTTCGATAGGTTAATCGACATAAACCTAGGTTTCTAAAATCAATAAAAGAATATAAATAAAACTGCATACTCGAATTTTGAAACTTGTGTTGGAGGCTGAATTATGGGGGGACAATTAAGCACAAAATGAAACCGCGGTAACAGCCCACAGCCAAAACCGTAGAAGCTAGGGAGCTGAAAGTTGGGCTCAAGTATTCTATCATAGTGCAGGTGCCCACTAAGAAGGGGATTTAAAAAATTCGAGCTCCACAGGGGGGAAATCGGGCTGCAAAATTTGTTGGAAAAATCCACATTTCAATAGGTTAATCGACATAAACCTAGGTTTCTAAAATCAATAAAAGAATATAAATAAAACTGCATACTCGAATTTTGAAACTTGTGTTGGAGGCTGAATTATGGGGGCGACAATTAGGCACAAAATGAATCCGCGGTAACAGCCCACAGCCCAAACCGCAGAAGCTAGGGAGCTGAAAGTTGGGCTCAAGTATTCTATCATAGTGTAGATGTGCACTAAGATGAGTATTGAAAAATTCGAGTTCAAAAGGGGGGAAATCGGGCTGCAAAATTTTTTGGAAAAATCCACATTTCAATAGGTTAATCGACATAAACCTAGGTTTCTAAAATCAATAAAGGAATATAAATAAAACTGCATACTCGAATTTTGAAAATTGTCTTGGAGGCTGAATTATGGGGGGACAATTAGGCACAAAATGAAACCGCGGTAACAGCCCACAGCCAAAACCGTAGAAGCTAGGGAGCTGAAAGTTGGGCTCAAATATTCTATCATAGTGTAGATGTGCACTAAGATCAGTATTGAAAAATTCGAGTTCCAAAGGGGGGAAATCGGGCTGCAAAATTTGTTGGAAAAATCCACATTTCAATAGGTTAATCGACATAAACCTATGTTTCTAAAATCAATAAAAGAATATAAATGTTGGAGCACCATGTATAGTTTTTTAAGTATCTCTGTTGCGCTTTCTATCGCGCCCTTTACTGCGCTCTCTTTGTGCATTACTTTTCTTATGCCGGCCCGCTGACTTGTAGCGGCAGCAGGCAAATCACTTGCTAAGTAATTCTCGCATGTTGAACCTCGTTGTACAATTATCCAAGCCATTAAAGCAATATTAATAATTGAATGAATACCGCGTCTCATTTAATAAATAGTTAAATATCGTTTGTTAAAAAAGCTAGCGCTAAAAAGCTAGCGATTTTTCATTGGCGCCCGAGCTTGCGCCGCTAGCAATGAAAAATCGCTAGCTTTTTAGCGATTGCAACAAACAATATTTAACTAGTTATTAAATGAGACACGGTATTCTTTCGATTATTAATATGGCTTTTAATGGCTTGGAAAATTGTACAAACGAGGTTCACAGTGCCGATATTGCAAGACAAGTGATTTGCCTGCTGCCGCTACAAGTCAGCGGGCCGGCATAAGAAAAGTAATGCACAAAGAGAGCGCCACAGAGAGCGCAGTAAAGGGCGCGATAGAGAGCGCAAAGAAAGGGCTTAGAAGCTAAGTAGGGTGCTCCAACATTCCGGCCCCTTTGAAGGACTCCCGGTCTTTCAAATCCACACGGAGCACCGCCAACATCGTGGACTGGTCGCCTAGCAGCGCCGCTGCCTTCAACAATCCTCCTATGTGAGGAGGTCGGGGAAGAATGAACCACCAATCGATTCGTCGCTCTGCCGCATAGTCCGTCAGGGCGTCCTTTCGCCGCTTGTTCCCGCGAAGTTCGTCACATTGTCGCTAAAGACCATTTCCGGCAGGCCGCGCTGCCCGATGAACCTTGTAAAGACGTTAAGGACAGTATCAGTGGATAAATTAGCTACCAGTTCGAGGTGAACGGCCTTCGAGGCAAAACAAACGAATACCGCTACGTAATTTGTAACGGGCGGTCTTCCGCGTATGCGATAGCTACCATGGAAGGGGCCGCAAAGTTCGAGTCCACAAACCCTGAAAGGTCGACCTTCTCGAAGGCGATCACCTGGCAAATTTCTCATTATTTGCCCAACTAACTTGGGCTTGCATCGAATGCAGTTATGTAAAACTGCTGAGCAAAACCTACGAGTATTTATCACCCACATCTGTTGCTTTAGCAGCCCAACTAACATCTTAAATCGCCACAGCTCTTGTCACAAAGTTTTGGCCGCTGTGACGATGGGGCACAAAGGTCCAAGTTGCTCAGACAAACGAGATAATATATTCCGCTTTGTCGGCTTCAACGAAGTAAAGCTATCCTCATGCAGATGATAACGAAATACATCATTATGAGGAGCCAGCATATCGTCAACATAAAAACAATTTTTAATGACATTTAACGCGACATGGTGACATCGAGCATAAATATTTGCCAATTCAAACAACGAGCGCACAGCTAAAAATGGCGCTGATGCAGTCCCATATGTGACAGTGTTCAACTTAAAGGACTGCAGCTCATGAGAGGCGCTTTCTCGCCAACGAATGAGCTGGTAATTTTTGTCTTTTTCGGACACGTTTATTTGCCTGTACATCTTGGAGATGTCGGCAGTAATTGCGTATTTATTCAACCGAAAATTTACAAGTGTTGAATAAAGCTCCCTCTTAATAGTCGGCCCAACCATTAAAGTGTCATTTAATGATAGGGCCGTTGACGTTTTACTAGAAGCGTCAAACACCACACGCAATTTGGTTGGGGTGCTTTCAGGTCTCAGGACACACTGATGAGGAATATAGTAGTGCTGTCCTGGAGGAGGAGATTCAAGAGCAGACTTATGTCATGGAGAGTTTTGTCTCTTGCGAGTTTGCTCAAGTTGCAAAAATCGTCTTTCAGCAGTTTGAAAGGAAAGCTCCTAGTACAGCGGGATCGGATTTGAACGGAAGTTCGACTTGAAAACGTCCTGTAGACAGGCGCTGTACTGATTTGGTGAAGTGAGCTTTACGGGCCTTTTGTTCAGCTGTCTGGCGCACAGCCTTCGACTCATTTGGGCTCCGATCGAGTTCCCAAAAGCGTTGAACTAATGTGTCGAGAGAACAATCACTAACTTGAGCGACAACGTTAACGCTGAATTGTTGAGGAGGTATTTGCCCTGTATATCTACCAGCAACAACCCATCCCAGCAATGTCTTCTGCAACAATGGAAGACAAGAATTGAGCTCAATTTGCCCAACGCGTAATAACTTGTAAAAAAGTTCAGCGCCTAGGAGAATATCAATCTTGGCTGTTGTTGATGAACGCCTGCAACATATCGTATATTTTCCAACACAATGTTTATACACATTTGATTATCATTATCCAGGTTCATGTATACTAATTAGTGTGTACACCCTTTAAAACATTTGTGACCACTGCGACGGCATTTCTTATAATTGTGAAATTATCATTTAGTATTAAAGTTTCAACAGTTCAGTACACACGTGTTTTATTACTACAGTCCACTACTCGTCCGGGAGTTTGTTCCAAAACATTAATGGTCCTTCGAGCCGGATACCAAGAAAGGGAATTTTTGATTTATTACTCAAAGTTAATTGTTTGCAATGGAACAATTAAAAGCATTGATGAAGGTTCGCGCCAGAGTAAAGGCTTCTCTCACACGCATACTAGCGTGGAGTGAGAGAGATCATCCAGTTGAATCGGAAGAGGTAACCTCACGTATAGATCAGCTCCAGATTATTTGGAAGGAGTTCACCACACTTGGGGACTCCATAGCCCTTCTAGACGAGGTGGAGGGTTATGTGGATCCAGAGGCTGATAATGAGATCTACGAGGAAAAGTATTTAAAGGCAAATGCTTTGCTTTTAAAGAAACATGGTTCGCTACACAAAACTGCAAGTACAACAAACAAAGGTGATGAAAGCAACGGGCTTCATCAGAACGACGCCATTATAAGTTTGCTACAACAGCGACAACAACTATTCGAACGGCTTGCGGTTAATCAAACAACAACAACAATGATGCATGGCAACAACGACGGCAACAACGCCACACAGGCGGCGACGGCATTGCACGCGGTCAGCCATTCAGAATGAATTACCCAAAATTCAAATAAAAAGGTTTGCTGGCAACCACACAGAGTGGCCAGCTTTTCAGGATATTTATGAAAGCACAATTCATAACAATCACCATTTGTCTAACACACAGAAATTTCATCATTTGAAAACACTACTAATAGAGGATGCTGCCAACTTAGTGCCACATTTGGCAGTCACAGATACAGCTTATACCACAGCTTGGAAACGTATAAAGGAACGATATAACCGTCCACGGCATATTGTTAATTCATTTCTGGAACAATTCATGGGCTTACCAGCAACTACGAAAATTGATGCTCCAATATTGCGAAAGGTAGCTGACGGCGCAAATGAGATTATAAGAGGTCTAGATGCTATCGATCAAAAGGGACGTGATTATATTCTTGGTGCTTGAGAAACTTGACGCTGACACGCGGCGCAGGTGGATTGAGCGAAGTCTGGACAAGAAGTCACCTACTCTTGAGGAATTCTTTACGTTTTTGGATTCTCGCTGCGAAGAGTTGGAGCTGAGTAGCCGTGAACTTTCAGCTGTTGTGAAAGCAACAACACAAGCAAAAGGACAAAGACGAGTTACACAGTCATTGGTAGCACTTGAAGGCATCAGCTGCATCAAATGCGAGTCAACAGAACACAGTCTGTATGCATGTCAACAATTTTTGGATATGACAGGTGAACTACGTCGATCTTTCGTGAGAGAAAAACATCTTTGTTACAACTGCCTTAAACCTGGTCATGGAGTGAATAAATGCAAATCGAAATACACGTGTAGACAATGCAAGGGTCATCACCATTCTCTCATACACGTGGAGAACAATCAATCTCAGTTCATTGGAGCTCTCGCGCAAGCAGTTGATGAGAATCAGCGTACACAAACCGCTCCTTATAATACATCGGTGACTCTAAGTCACATTGCCCAATCACAGGGGACAAAGGAAACTGCACAATGTGTTCAGATAGCAGGAAACAGAAGCACACTACCAACTGCCATGGTGTTGGTTAAAAGCGCAAACGGAGACTTTATAACGAGCCGTTTACTATTGGATACTGGATCAGAAGTGTCATATGTATCGGAACGTTGCGTTAATTCTCTTGGTTTGGCACGTTCACATTCACGCTTATTGGTTACGGGTATGGCATCAGTAAAGGCTGGTACCACAAGGGGAAGTACAACACTTCATATCAAATCCCGTATTTCCGATCAACGCTTGGTCGTCAATGCACACATCATGGCGAAAATCACATCACCGTTGGAAAGGCAATCTGTCGACGCATCAGCACTTCAGATTTTCGAAAAACTGCAACTGGCTGACTCACACTTCATTAGAAACGCACCAGTTGACATACTATTGGGTAGCGATTATGTTTGGTCCACTTTGACTGGAGAGAAAACATATGACGACAAGGGAAATATAATTGCAATCTCTACCATTTTTGGATGGGTGATCACATCAATCAATACACCGCAATTAAGGAACCCCATCACACTCACGACAACATTGGATATTGACACTTCACTTCAGAGATTCTGGGAACTGGAGAACGTCGACACCGCGACTTCAGTTGGACTCGAAGATGAACAGGTGGAGAAGCACTTTCTCGCCACTCACACACGCGATAAAAATGGAAAATATATTGTGGAACTTCCATTTAACACTGAAAATCTTCAATTCGGAGACACTCTACAAGGGGCTCTCAGTCGCTTCAAGTCTGTTGAGCTACGATTCAAAAGAACGAACAGCTACGAATTCAGTACATAAACTTCATGAGGGAATATGCCAATCTGGGGCATATGAGAGAGCTGTCGCCAGATGAGGTCAACTCTGACCAACTTTTCTATTTGCCACATCATCCTATAGTAGGTCGAAAACTGAGAGTTGTTTTCGACGGTTCATTTCGCGACGCCAATGGTAAGGCTTTAAACGATATTTTATTCACAGGGCCAAGCATCCAACGCAACCTCATGGCGGTGTGCCTGCGCTTCAGGATGTATAAATTTGTGTTCTCGGCAGACATAGTCAAGATGTTTCGCCAAATCTGGGTGAGCGACAAGCATCGCGATTTCCAAAGAATCGTCTGGAGAGAGAATCCATCGGAACCAATAAGGCATTTTCAACTCAACACAGTTACATACGGAACGTCATGCGCACCATTCCTGGCTGTTCGAGTGTTGGAGCAGCTAGCCCACGATCATCAACACGAGTTTCCAAATGCTGCAAAAATCCTTCTGGAGGACTTTAATGTAGACGACGTGCTTACTGGTTCGAATGACGAGGATGAGTTACTCCAAAACCGGAATGAACTCATAAAACTGATGTCCTGCGCTAATCTAGAGCTCGGGAAATGGGTATCAAATACAAATCGCATACAATCGGACGATACCAATTTAACTTCACAGCCAAACCAACCTACACTGGCTAAGGTACTTGGGATTTACTGGCATCCTGCGGAAGACACACTCACATACAATCTGGGTCTTACAGCAAATCCCAGTTGCACAAAAAGACAAGTTCTGTCGGATGTCTCACGAGTGTTCGATCCTCTTGGGCTTTTGGCACCCTGCGTGGTCCAGTTCAAGATACTGTTTCAAAGGCTATGGCTTCTCAATCTGGATTGGGATGAGCTACTTCCAACTAAACTGGCAGACGACTGGCTGAAATGGCGGTCTGATCTTGAAACACTCAAACAGTTTCTCATTCCAAGGTTTGTGGAAAACGATGGGAATGACATCGAACTGCATGCATTCGCCGATGCATCCATTAAGGCATACGCTGCAGTAGTTTACTGCAGAGTAATACACGAAGATGGTTCCAGTTCTACATCCATAGTGGCAGCGAAAACAAGGGTGGCACCACTGAAGCAGCAGTCTTTGCCACGCCTGGAACTTTGCGCTGCACTGCTTCTAAGTCGGCTAATACGATCAATCAAGGCATCGTTACGCCACGAAAACTTTACAATCTTTGCTTGGTGCGATTCTACAATTGTTCTATCCTGGCTATCATATACACCATCTCAACTAAAAACATTTGTCGGAAACCGAACTTCCGAAATCCTCGAAGTAATTCCAAGGCAGAATTGGCATCATGTGGATTCCAAATCAAACCCATCTGACTGTGCATCTAGAGGCATGATGGCATCCGAACTCATCAACTTTGAGCTGTGGTGGAATGGTCCGTCATGGCTACGGGACAAGGAAAAACTTCAGGACAGGCTGAACAACGCACAGCCCAGCATCGCTTGGTCTGACAAACGCTCACAAAATGAAGTCAGAACAAACTGTCTTCTTGCACCAACTATGGAAATAATAACTGACCCTCTAGATGAGCTTATAGAACGAGTTTCATCATGGCCGAAGCTTATACACATATGGGCATACGTTTCACGCTTCATACAACGCTGCAAGAGGGAACTTCGCGAAGGAAGGTCAGAAACGCTTACATACGACGAAATAAAGGCAGCACGCATTTTTTGTTTGCGGCACGCACAGAAATGCTTTCAAGATGATTATCAATTGCTCTGCGCCAACAAACCACTCCGGCACCAATCGCAACTGGCAAAGCTTTTCCCAATTATTGACAAGGAAAACTTACTAAGGGTTGGCGGGCGATTGCAGTACTCACAATTACCGACCGAGGCCAAACATCCAATCGTTCTACCCAAGAATCATCGAATGACAAAAATGTTATTGGAATACGAGCACCGTGTAAATCTACACCCTGGTGTTTCGGCACTCTTTGTCATTGTAAGGCAAAGGTTCTGGATATTCGGCGCACGTAATATTATCAGAAGAATCACTCATGATTGCTTGTTGTGTTTTCGACAGCGGCAACATACATCGCATCAGCAAATGGCTGATTTACCTAGTATACGCATAACTCAAGCATTTCCTTTTGTAAATTCAGGTTGCGACTATGCTGGACCGATCATCCTCAAGGAAGGCATCGGGCGCAAACCGCGCATAATCAAAGGCTACATATGCCTATTTGTCTGCCTGGTGACATCGGCAATACACCTGGAACTTGCCACTGACCTAAGCAGTGAAACATTCCTAGCTGCACTGCGTCGCTTCATGTCCCTGCGGGGTAAGTGTGCCAAAATCTACAGCGACAATGGCACGAATTTTGTTGGAGCCAAGCGAGCACTTGATGAAATGCAAGCACTCTTAGCATCGCAGTCACACATCGATTTGGTCACTAGAAAACTAGCAGATGAAGCAATCCAGTGGGTATTTATCCCACCACACGCTCCTCACTGGGGAGGAAAATGGGAGTCGTCTGTTCGATCAGTCAAACTGCACCTTCGTCGAGTCATTGGAAATTCTACCCTTACGATCGAACAAATGCGAACTCTGCTTGCAGAAATTAGCGCAGTGGTTAACTCACGTCCGCTGTGCTATACCTCAGATGGTGAGCTGGACTACCTTTCACCAGCACATCTTTTAATTGGACGACCATACACGACCATACCGGTTCCTGATTTGGGTCATATTCAAGTTGGTCGACTGGGCTACTGGCAGAGCATTCAGGCCATGTACCAAGGATTTTGGAAACAATGGCATCAGGCTTATTTAACCACTCTGCAACAACGTCCAAAGTGGACAAAGAGAACACCGAATATTTCAATTGGAGATATTGTCCTCATTAAAGAATCCAACACACCACCAGCTTTATGGCACATCGCACGGGTTCTGGAAACCTATCCTGGAAAGGACCAATTGGTTCGCGTCGTTAAACTTAGAACCAAATCAGGAGAATTGGTCCGACCTATTACCAAGCTTGCGGTACTGCCCTGTTCAGAAACTGTGTTTCAGGGCGGGCCGGGATGTTGATGAACGCCTGCAACATATCGTATATTTTCCAACACAATGTTTATACACATTTGATTATCATTATCCAGGTTCATGTATACTAATTAGTGTGTACACCCTTTAAAACATTTGTGACCACTGCGACGGCATTTCTTATAATTGTGAAATTATCATTTAGTATTAAAGTTACAACAGTTCAGTACACACGTGTTTTATTACTACAGTCCACTACTCGTCCGGGAGTTTGTTCCAAAACAGCTGTCTTATAGAATTCTGGGTCAGCCAACTCAAGGTTTGCGGGTATTTTCCAATTCGATGTGGGCACAAAGTTACCAGGCTGACAAGTAGATATGGATTTAAGGACCCAAAAATCAGTGTCAAAGCTGTGAGAATTCAAACGAGATTGAATATCAGCGCACACCTTGTGCCTACTACCAGTTGTGGTTCCACCTGCCATTACAATACTCACAGCTGTGTCTTTACGTTTTAATCGAAGGCGCTGCGCAAGGTTCTCAGTCATGAGGTTCAACTGTGCGCCGCCATCAAGTAACACACGAGCAGGATGGTAATGGCCGAATCTATCTTTAATTTTTACGACTGCTGTGGCAAGAATTACTTGATCGGCACTTAAAACGTGACCTAAGTACGCTTCTGGAGGTGCGACTGTGTGTGGAGCGGGTGAATTTGGCACAGCTACAGAGTATCTGTGCAACAACGAATGGTGTGGTTTTGAACACACCCGACACTTAGAAGCTTCGCAGCTGGAAACTATATGACCCACATTCAAACAATTGAGGATAGATATAGAACCGAAGGAAGGGCAAGAATAAATATTGTGGTCCGCAGAACTACAATATGTGCACTTCGAAATCGGTTTTGAAGGAATTGAAGGACCCTTTGTGCAAGAAAACGAAGCTTTAATATTTCTTGCAGGTTCTACTCGCGGTATATTTGGAACCAGAGTTGTCTCTTCAGCCGCTAAATATTGGTAACGCCTGTTTAACTGCTTAGCGCAGTCATCCCAAGAAGGCAACTTGTCATAATCGAGCTGTTTCTCAAAACGAGATTTGGTTGCATGATCAACTTTGGCCATAACCATATGTATGATCATTGCATTCGAAATGTCCTTTTCCTTCCCAAAGAAGTTAAAGACGCATAAATGGCAGAAACCGTGTCAATGATGGACCGCAAACTAGACGCATTAGGTTTGGTCATACTTGGGATGTCAAACAATTGCGAGATAGTGTCGAAAAATATCAAACATTTGTTGTCGTACACAGACTTGAGGCTAGCAATTGCTTTCGAGTAATTGCAGTCCGTTAACTGAAACGGTTTCACAACTCCTAGAGCCTCACCTGACAAGCACGACACCAAATGATTAAACTTCTCAACGTTGGTCAACGAAGGATCGTCATGAACTAGGCTTTCAAATAAGCACATAATATTCTTAAATTCGGCATGCTTTCCACTGAATGTAGGCAGCCGCATTTTGGGTAACTGGGACCGTTGACTGGCCATCATAGAACAGTCATGAGAAGTCTGACTTTCAACTTTTTGTTTCGTTGCCTTCACATACAACGCCTTAGTTGAAATGCACAAATCCTGAAGTGGCCCTCTACTATCGTTACTTGGATTGAGACTATCCAAATCTGCCTGAAGCGCCATAGCTTTCTTTATGTAATCTTCTAACAGCTCGAGACGACACCCGAGTTCTGTTTGTTCAAACGAAATTGTCTTTCAATGAAATGCTGTTCTCATACGAGCAATATCAGCGCTAACCTTATCAAATTTGTACTAGTTTAGAACTAGATTTAGCTACTACTTGGCAGAGTATAACCAAAATAAACTCTAAACAAGTTGCAAATCAACGAAAATGAAAACCGAACTTTCCCAACAGCCCTCGCAAATAACAACGCGCTAAAACAGAAAGAGACAAACTGAAATGCACGCAGATTACGTACACACGCACTCAATACAGTATGCACGCAAGCAAAGTAGCAGTCCAAGCGACCACACAAACAACAACGAAATCTGCAAGCAGTCTCAGCAGCTGTACTCAGAAAATAGGCGTCGATTACCGCAAGCACGCTTGTAGGCAACGCTAATCCAAACGGGTAGCGGGGGGAAGTTCGTTGGCCCAGCGACAAGTGTAGCCGAAAAAGGGCGCGCACAAAGGAGAGAGCGACAAAATTCTTTTGCGGCGCAAGCAACAACAAAAGCTATGTTTCTATGTATGCAGCTGATGCAACAAATCTTTACCAAAAAACCAACACAATAGAACCAAAATAACTTCAAAATATTTGTTTTTTATGTTAAAAATTAGATTAACAGCCCTTTTTAATTATTGTTGTTTGTTTTGCCTCGAGGTTTTGTTAATAATTATGTTTATGAAGGTGCATGTGTTAAATTGTATGTATATAAGTGGTTATTGGCGAAGAGGTTATTGGCGAATATGTATGTATGTATGATTATGTATTTGTGTATGTAATGTTGTTGCACAAAATAAATCAAGTGCTAAAAATTGAGTCGGCATAAGCACACACGTACTATTTGTACATACGTATGTATGTATGTAAATAGATTTTTCTCCACTTTACACTTGCACGAATTTGCAGCAATTAAACTTATTAATGCTTTATGCTCAATTGTTGGCACAGAATACCTGCAAGCTCTCAAAAGAGTCCACCGAAACTTCCCTGGATTCCGAGCGACGATCACCCATTAGCCAAGCGAACGACAGTACCACAAGTAGTGCAGACAGCAGCTCCACAGTCCAAACGAATGTATGTATATGGTATCCAAACGACACCAGATCCAAATCAAATGAGGTAATCATACGACCGCGCACAAAAACCAAGCCACAAAGACCGCAAACAAACGAGGAAATAATCTTATGAAAACCGATGTCCCTGCTCGGGCGCCAATGAAAAATCGCTAGCTTTTTAGCGATTGCAACAAACAATATTTAACTATTTATTAAATGAGACGCGGTATTCTTTCGATTATTAATATGGCTTTTAATGGCTTGGAAAATTGTACAAACGAGGTTCACAGTGCCGATATTGCAAGACAAGTGATTTGCCTGCTGCCGCTACAAGTCAGCGGGCCGGCATAAGAAAAGTAATGCACAAAGAGAGCGCCACAGAGAGCGCAGTAAAGGGCGCGATAGAGAGCGCAAAGAAAGGGCTTAGAAGCTAGTAGGATGCTCAAACAATAAATAAAACTGAATACTCGAATTTTGAAAATTGTTTTGGAGGCTGAATTATGGGGGCGACAATTAGGCACAAAATTAAACCGCGTCAACAGCCCACAGCCCAAACCGTAGAAGCTAGGAAGCTGAAATTTGGGCTCAAGTATTCTATCATAGTGCAGGTGCGCACGAAGATGGGGATTTGAAAAATTCGAGCTCCACAGGGGGGAAATCGAACTGCAAAATTTTTTGGTAAAATCCACATTTCGATTGAATAATCGACCTAATATTAGGTTTCCAAAATCAATAAAAGAATATAAATAAAACTACATACCCGGTATCTTGAAACTTGTCTTGGAGGCTGAATTAAGGGGGCGGCAATTAGGCACAAAATGAAACCGCGTCAACAGCCCACAGCCCAAGCCGTAGAAGCAAGGAAACTGAAATTTGGGCTCAAGTATCCTATCATAGTGTAGGTGTGCATTAATGAGGGGATCTGGAAAACTATATAAAGTTTGGTTGAAAAACCACATTTTTCAACCGATCGACCTAAAACTATTTTTGTAAAATCACTAAGGAAACAAAATTAAAACTGCAACCTCGAATTTTGAAACTTGTGTTGGAGACTGAATTATGGGGGCGGCAATTAGGCACAAAAGGAAACCGCGTCAACAGCCCACAGCCCAAACCGTAGAAGCTAGGGAGCTGAAAGTTGGGCTCAAGTATTCTATCATAGTGCAGGTGCGCACTAAGATGGGGATTTGAAAAATTCGGGGTCCAAAGAGTGGAAAAGCAGCTGCAAAATTTGAGGGTAACTGCATACTCGAATTTTGATACTTGTCTTGGAGGCTGAATTATGGGGGCGGCAATTAGGCACAAAATGAAACCGCGGTAACAGCCCACAGCCCAAACCGCAGAAGCTAGGGAGCTGAAAGTTGGGCTCAAGTATTCTATCATAGTGCAGGTGTGCACTAAGATATGGATTTGAAAAATTCGAGCTCCACAGGGGGGAAATCGAGTTGCACAATTTGTTGGTAAAATCCACATTTCGATTGAATAATCGACCTAATATTAGGTTTCCAAAATCCATAAAAGAATATAAATAAAACTTTCTTGGAGGATGAATTATGGGGGTGGCAATTAGGCACAAAAGGAAACCGCGTCAACAGCCCACAGCCCAAACCGCAGAAGCTAGGGAGCTGAAAGTTGGGCTCAAGTATTCTATCATAGTGCACGTCCGCACGAAGATGGGGATTTGAAAAATTTGAGCTCCACAGGGGGGAAATCGAGCTGCAAAATTTGTTGGTAAAATCCACATTTCGATTGAATAATCGACCTCCTATTAGGTTTCCAAAATCAATAAAAGATTATAAATAAAACTGCATACCCGGTATCTTGAAACTTGTCTTGGAGGCTGAATTATGGGGGCGGCAATTAGGCACAAAATGAAACCGCGTCAACAGCCCACAGCCCAAGCCGTAGAAGCAAGGAAACTGAAATTTAGGCTCAAGTATCCTATCATAGTGTAGGTGTGCATTAATGAGGGGATCTGGAAAACTATATAAAGTTTGGTTGAAAAACCACATTTTTCAACCGATCGACCTAAAACTATTTTTGTAAAATCACTAAGAAAACAAAAATAAAACTGCAACCTCGAATTTTGAAACTTGTGTTGGAGACTGAATTATGGGGGCGGCAATTAGGCACAAAAGGAAACCGCGTCAACAGCCCACAGCCAAAACCGTAGAAGCTAGGGAGCTGAAAGTTGGGCTCAAGTATTCTATCATAGTGCAGGTGCGCACTAAGATGGGGATTTGAAAAATTCAGGGTCCAAAGAGTGGAAAAGGAGCTGCAAAATTTGAGGGTAAAATCCACATTTCGATTGAATAATCGACCTAATATTAGGTTTCCAAAATCAATAAAAGATTATAAATAAAACTGCATACCCGGTATCTTGAAACTTGTCTTGGAGGCTGAATTATTGGGGCGGCAATTAGGCATAAAATGAAACCGCGTCAACAGCCGACAGGCCAAGCCGTAGAAGCAAGGAAACTGAAATTTGGGCTCAAGTATCCTATCATAGTGTAGGTGTGCATTAATGAGGGGATCTGGAAAACTATATAAAGTTTGGTTGAAAAACCACATTTTTCAACCGATCGACCTAAAACTATTTTTGTAAAATCACTAAGAAAACAAAAATAAAACTGCAACCTCGAATTTTGAAACTTGTCGTGGATACTGAATTATGGGGCGTCAATTAGGCATAAAAGGAAACCGCGTCAACAGCCCACAGCCCAAGCCGTAGAAGCAAGGAAACTGAAATTTAGGCTCAAGTATCCTATCATAGTGTAGGTGTGCATTAATGAGGGGATCTGGAAAACTATATAAAGTTTGGTTGAAAAACCACATTTTTCAACCGATCGACCTAAAACTATTTTTGTAAAATCACTAAGAAAACAAAAATAAAACTGTAACCTCGAATTTTGAAACTTGTGTTGGAGACTGAATTATGGGGGCGGCAATTAGGCACAAAAGGAAACCGCGTCAACAGCCCACAGCCAAAACCGTAGAAGCTAGGGAGCTGAAAGTTGGGCTCAAGTATTCTATCATAGTGCAGGTGCGCACTAAGATGGGGATTTGAAAAATTCGGGGTCCAAAGAGTGGAAAAGGAGCTGCAAAATTTGAGGGTAAAATCCACATTTCGATTGAATAATCGACCTAATATTAGGTTTCCAAAATCCATAAAAGAATATAAATAAAACTGCATACTCGAATTTTGAAAATTGTCTTGGAGGCTGAATTGTGGGGGCGACAATTAGGCACAAGAGGAAACCGCGTCAACAGCCCACAGCCCAAACCGTAGAAACTAGGGAGCTGAAAGTTGGGCTCAAGTATTCTATCATAGTGTAGATGTGCACTAAGATGAGTATTAAAAAATTCGAGTTCCAAAGAGGGGAAATCGACCTGCACAATTTGTTGGAAAAATCCACATTTCGATTGAATAATCGACCTAATATTAGGTTTCCAAAATCCATAAAAGAATATAACTAAAACTGCATACTCGAATTTTGATACTTGTCTTGGAGGCTGAATTATGGGGGCGGCAATTAGGCACAAAATGAAACCGCGGTAACAGCCCACAGCCCAAACCGCAGAAGCTAGGGAGCTGAAAGTTGGGCTCAAGTATTCTATCATAGTGCAGGTGCGCACTAAGATGGGGATTTGAAAAATTCGAGCTCCACAGGGGGGAAATCAAGCTGCAAAATTTGTTGGTAAAATCCACATTTCGATTGAATAATCGACCTAATATTAGGTTTCCAAAATCCATAAAAGAATATAAATAAAACTTTCTTGGAGGCTGAATTATGGGGGTGGCAATTAGGCACAAAAGGAAACCGCGTCAACAGCCCACAGCCCAAACCGTAGAAGCTAGGAAGCTGAAATTTGGGCTCAAGTATTCTATCATAGTGCACGTCCGCACGAAGATGGGGATTTGAAAAATTTGAGCTCCACAGGGGGGAAATCGAGCTGCAAAATTTGTTGGTAAAATCCACATTTCGATTGAATAATCGACCTAATATTAGGTTTCCAAAATCCATAAAAGAATATAAATAAAACTGCATACCCGGTATCTTGAAACTTGTCTTGGAGGCTGAATTATGGGGGCGGCAATTAGGCACAAAATGAAACCGCGTCAACAGCCCACAGCCCAAGCCGTAGAAGCAAGGAAACTGAAATTTAGGCTCAAGTATCCTATCATAGTGTAGGTGTGCATTAATGAGGGGATCTGGAAAACTATATAAAGTTTGGTTGAAAAACCACATTTTTCAACCGATCGACCTAAAACTATTTTGTAAAATCACTAAGAAAACAAAAATAAAACTGCAACCTCGAATTTTGAAACTTGTGTTGGAGACTGAATTATGGGGGCGGCAATTAGGCACAAAAGGAAACCGCGTCAACAGCCCACAGCCAAAACCGTAGAAGCTAGGGAGCTGAAAGTTGGGCTCAAGTATTCTATCATAGTGCAGGTGCGCACTAAGATGGGGATTTGAAAAATTCGGGGTCCAAAGAGTGGAAAAGGAGCTGCAAAATTTGAGGGTAAAATCCACATTTCGATTGAATAATCGACCTAATATTAGGTTTCCAAAATCCATAAAAGAATATAAATAAAACTGCATACTCGAATTTTGAAAATTGTCTTGGAGGCTGAATTGTGGGGGCGACAATTAGGCACAAGAGGAAACCGCGTCAACAGCCCACAGCCCAAACCGTAGAAACTAGGGAGCTGAAAGTTGGGCTCAAGTATTCTATCATAGTGTAGATGTGCACTAAGATGAGTATTAAAAAATTCGAGTTCCAAAGAGGGGAAATCGACCTGCACAATTTGTTGGAAAAATCCACATTTCGATTGAATAATCGACCTAATATTAGGTGTCCAAAATCCATAAAAGAATATAAATAAAACTGCATACTTGAATTTTGATACTTGTCTTGGAGGCTGAATTATGGGGGCGGCAATTAGGCACAAAATGAAACCGCGGTAACAGCCCACAGCCCAAACCGCAGAAGCTAGGGAGCTGAAAGTTGGGCTCAAGTATTCTATCATAGTGCAGGTGCGCACTAAGATGGGGATTTGAAAAATTCGGGGTCCAAAGAGTGGAAAAGGAGCTGCAAAATTTGAGGGTAAAATCCACATTTCGATTGAATAATCGACCTAATATTAGGTTTCCAAAATCCATAAAAGAATATAAATAAAACTGCATACTCGAATTTTGAAATTGTCTTGGAGGCTGAATTGTGGGGGCGACAATTAGGCACAAGAGGAAACCGCGTCAACAGCCCACAGCCCAAACCGTAGAAACTAGGGAGCTGAAAGTTGGGCTCAAGTATTCTATCATAGTGTAGATGTGCACTAAGATGAGTATTAAAAAATTCGAGTTCAAAAGAGGGGAAATCGACCTGCACAATTTGTTGGAAAAATCCACATTTCGATTGAATAATCGACCTAATATTAGGTTTCCAAAATCCATAAAAGAATATAACTAAAACTGCATACTCGAATTTTGATACTTGTCTTGGAGGCTGAATTATGGGGGCGGCAATTAGGCACAAAATGAAACCGCGGTAACAGCCCACAGCCCAAACCGCAGAAGCTAGGGAGCTGAAAGTTGGGCTCAAGTATTCTATCATAGTGCAGGTGCGCACTAAGATGGGGATTTGAAAAATTCGAGCTCCACAGGGGGGAAATCGAGCTGCACAATTTGTTGGTAAAATCCACATTTCGATTGAATAATCGACCTAATATTAGGTTTCCAAAATCCATAAAAGAATATAAATAAAACTTTCTTGGAGGCTGAATTATGGGGGTGGCAATTAGGCACAAAAGGAAACCGCGTCAACAGCCCACAGCCCAAACCGTAGAAGCTAGGGAGCTGAAAGTTGGGCTCAAGTATTCTATCATAGTGCAGGTGCGCACGAAGATGGGGATTTGAAAAATTCGGAGCTCCAAAGAGGGGGAAAAGCGAGCTGCAAAATTTGTTGGTAAAATCCACATTTCGATTGAATAATCGACCTAATATTAGGTTTCCAAAATCCATAAAAGAATATAAATAAAACTGCAACCTCGAATTTTGAAACTTGTCTTGGAGGCTGAATTATGGGGCGGCAATTAGGCACAAAAGGAAACCGCGTCAACAGCCCACAGCCCAAAACCGTAGAAGCTAGGGAGCTGAAAGTTGGGCTCAAGTATTCTATCATAGTGTAGATGTGCACTAAGATGAGTATTGAAAAATTCGAGCTCCAAAGAGGGGAAATCGAGCTGCAAAATTTGTTGGTAAAAATCCACATTTCGATTGAATAATCGACCTAATATTAGGTTTCCAAAATCCATAAAAGAATATAAATAAAACTGCATACTCGAATTTTGAAACTTGTCTTGGAGGCTGAATTATGGGGTGGCAATTAGGCACAAAAGGAAACCGCGTCAACAGCCCACAGCCCAAAACCGTAGAAGCTAGGGAGCTGAAAGTTGGGCTCAAGTATTCTATCATAGTGCAGGTGCGCACTAAGATGGGGATTTGAAAAATTCGAGCTCCACAGGGGGGAAATCGAGCTGCAAAATTTGTTGGTAAAATCCACATTTCGATTGAATAATCGACCTAATATTAGGTTTCCAAAATCCATAAAAGAATATAAATAAAACTGCATACCTCGAATTTTGAAATCTTGTCTTGGAGGCTGAATTATGGGGCGGCAATTAGGCACAAAAGGAAACCGCGTCAACAGCCCACAGCCAAAACCGTAGAAGCTAGGGAGCTGAAAGTTGGGCTCAAGTATTCTATCATAGTGCAGGTGCGCACTAAGAATGGGATTTGAAAAATTCGGGCTCCAAAGAGTGGAAAAGGAGCTGCAAAATTTGTTGGAAAAATCCACATTTCGATTGAATAATCGACCTAATATTAGGTTTCCAAAATCCATAAAAGAATATAAATAAAACTGCATACTCGAATTTTGAAACTTGTCTTGGAGGCTGAATTATGGGGTGGCAATTAGGCACAAAAGGAAACCGCGTCAACAGCCCACAGCCCAAACCGTAGAAGCTAGGAAGCTGAAATTTGGGCTCAAGTATTCTATCATAGTGCAGGTGCGCACGAAGATGGGGATTTGAAAAATTCGAGCTCCACAGGGGGGAAATCGAGCTGCAAAATTTTTTGGTAAAATCCACATTTCGATTGAATAATCGACCTAATATTAGGTTTCCAAAATCAATAAAAGATTATAAATAAAACTGCATACCCGGTAACTTGAAACTTGTCTTGGAGGCTGAATTATTGGGGCGGCAATTAGGCACAAAAGGAAACCGCGTCAACAGCCCACAGCCCAAACCGTAGAAGCTAGGGAGCTGCAAGTTGGGCTCAAGTATTCTATCATAGTGTAAATGTACACTAAGATGAGTATTGAAAAATTCGAGTTCAAAAGGGGGGAAATCGGGCTGCAAAATTTGTTGGAAAAGTCCAAATTTCGATAGGTTAATCGACATAAACCTAGGTTTCTAAAATCAATAAAAGAATATAAATAAAACTGCATACTCGAATTTTGAAAATTGTCTTGGAGGTTGAATTATGGGGGCGACAATTAGGCACAAAATGAAACCGCGTCAACAGCCCACAGCCAAAACCGTAGAAGCTAGGGAGCTGAAAGTTGGGCTCAAGTATTCTATCATAGTGTAGATGTGCACTAAGATCAGTATTGAAAAATTCGAGTTCAAAAGGGGGGAAATCGGGCTGCAAAATTTGTTGGAAAAATCCACATTTCAATAGGTTAATCAACATAAACCTAGGTTTCTAAAATCAATAAAAGAATATAAATAAAACTGCATACTCGAATTTTGAAACTTGTGTTGGAGGCTGAATTATGGGGGCGACAATTAGGCACAAAAGGAAACCGCGTCAACAGCCCACAGCCAAAACCGTAGAAGCTAGGAGCTGAAAGTTGGGCTCAAGTATTCTATCATAGTGCAGGTGCGCACTAAGATGGGGATTTGAAAAATTCGAGCTCCAAAGAGGGGAAAAGGAGCTGCAAAATTTGTTGGTAAAATCCACATTTCGATTGAATAATCGACCTAATATTAGGTTTCCAAAATCCATAAAAGAATATAAATAAAACTGCAACCGCGAATTTTGAAACTTGTCTTGGAGGCTGAATTATGGGGTGGCAATTAGGCACAAAATGAAACCGCGTCAACAGCCCACAGCCCAAACCGTAGAAGCTAGGGAGCTGAAAGTTGGGCTCAAGTATTCTATCATAGTGCAGATGCGCACTAAGATAGGGATTTGAAAAATTCGAGCTCCAAAGGGGGAAATCGGAGCTGCAAAATTTGTTGGTAAAATCCACATTTCGATTGAATAATCGACCTAATATTAGGTTTCCAAAATCCATAAAAGAATATAAATAAAACTGCATACTCGAATTTTGAAACTTGTCTTGGAGGCTGAATTATGGGGGCGGCAATTAGGCACAAAAGGAAACCGCGTCAACAGCCCACAGCCAAAACCGTAGAAGCTAGGGAGCTGAAAGTTGGGCTCAAGTATTCTATCATAGTGCAGGTGCGCACTAAGATGGGGATTTGAAAAATTCGGGCTCCAAAGAGTGGAAAAGGAGCTGCAAAATTTGTTGGTAAAATCCACATTTCGATTGAATAATCGACCTAATATTAGGTTTCCAAAATCCATAAAAGAATATAAATAAAACTGCAACCGCGAATTTTGAAATCTTGTCGTGGAGACTGAATTATGGGGCGTCAATTAGGCACAAAAGGAAACCGCGTCAACAGCCCACAGCCAAAACCGTAGAAGCTAGGGAGCTGAAAGTTGGGCTCAAGTATTCTATCATAGTGTAGATGTGCACTAAGATGGGGATTTGAAAAATTCGAGCTCCAAAGAGTGGGAAAAGGAGCTGCAAAATTTGTTGGTAAAATCCACATTTCGATTGAATAATCGACCTAATATTAGGTTTCCAAAATCCATAAAAGAATATAAATAAAACTGCATACCCGGTAACTTGAAACTTGCCTTGGAGGCTGAATTATGGGGGCGGCAATTAGGCACAAAATGAAACCGCGGTAACAGCCCACAGCCAAAACCGTAGAAGCTAGGGAGCTGAAAGTTGGGCTCAAGTATTCTATCATAGTGCAGGTGCGCACTAAGAATGGGGATTTGAAAAATTCGAGCTCCAAAGAGGTGGAAAAGGAGCTGCAAAATTTGTTGGTAAAATCCACATTTCGATTGAATAATCGACCTAATATTAGGTTTCCAAAATCCATAAAAGAATATAAATAAAACTGCATACCGCGAATTTTGAATCTTATCGTGGAGACTGAATTATGGGGCGTCAATTAGGCACAAAAGGAAACCGCGTCAACAGCCCACAGCCCAAACCGTAGAAGCTAGGAAGCTGAAATTTGGGCTCAAGTATTCTATCATAGTGCACGTCCGCACGAAGATGGGGATTTGAAAAATTTGAGCTCCACAGGGGGGAAATCGAGCTGCAAAATTTGTTGGTAAAATCCACATTTCGATTGAATAATCGACCTAATATTAGGTTTCCAAAATCCATAAAAGAATATAAATAAAACTGCATACCCGGTATCTTGAAACTTGTCTTGGAGGCTGAATTATGGGGGCGGCAATTAGGCACAAAATGAAACCGCGTCAACAGCCCACAGCCCAAGCCGTAGAAGCAAGGAAACTGAAATTTAGGCTCAAGTATCCTATCATAGTGTAGGTGTGCATTAATGAGGGGATCTGGAAAACTTTATAAAGTTTGGTTGAAAACCACATTTTTCAACCGATCGACCTAAAACTATTTTTGTAAAATCACTAAGAAAACAAAAATAAAACTGCAACCTCGAATTTTGAAACTTGTGTTGGAGACTGAATTATGGGGGCGGCAATTAGGCACAAAAGGAAACCGCGTCAACAGCCCACAGCCAAAACCGTAGAAGCTAGGGAGCTGAAAGTTGGGCTCAAGTATTCTATCATAGTGCAGGTGCGCACTAAGATGGGGATTTGAAAAATTCGGGCTCCAAAGAGTGGAAAAGGAGCTGCAAAATTTGTTGGTAAAATCCACATTTCGATTGAATAATCGACCTAATATTAGGTTTCCAAAATCCATAAAAGAATATAAATAAAACTGCATACTCGAATTTTGAAACTTGTCTTGGAGGCTGAATTATGGGGGCGTCAATTAGGCACAAAAGGAAACCGCGTCAACAGCCCACAGCCCAAACCGTAGAAGCTAGGGAGCTGAAAGTTGGGCTCAAGTATTCTATCATAGTGCAGGTGCGCACTAAGATGGGGATTGAAAAATTCGAGCTCCAAAGAGGGGAAATCGAGCTGCAAAATTTGTTGGTAAAAATCCACATTTCGATTGAATAATCGACCTAATATTAGGTTTCCAAAATCCATAAAAGAATATAAATAAAACTGCATACTCGAATTTTGAATACTTGTCTTGGAGGCTGAATTATGGGGGCGGCAATTAGGCACAAAATGAAACCGCGTCAACAGCCCACAGCCCAAACCGTAGAAGCTAGGGAGCTGAAAGTTGGGCTCAAGTATTCTATCATAGTGCAGGTGCGCACTAAGATGGGGATTTGAAAAATTCGGGCTCCAAAGAGTGGAAAAGGAGCTGCAAAATTTGTTGGTAAAATCCACATTTCGATTGAATAATCGACCTAATATTAGGTTTCCAAAATCCATAAAAGAATATAAATAAAACTGCATACCGCGAATTTTGAAATCTTGTCGTGGAGGACTGAATTATGGGGGCGTCAATTAGGCACAAAAGGAAACCGCGTCAACAGCCCACAGCCCAAACCGTAGAAGCTAGGGAGCTGAAAGTTGGGCTCAAGTATTCTATCATAGTGTAGATGTGCACTAAGAATGGGGATTTGAAAAATTCGAGCTCCAAAGAGTGGAAAAGGAGCTGCAAAATTTGTTGGTAAAATCCACATTTCGATTGAATAATCGACCTAATATTAGGTTTCCAAAATCCATAAAAGAATATAAATAAAACTGCATACCCGTAATTTTGAAACTTGCCTTGGAGGCTGAATTATGGGGGCGGCAATTAGGCACAAAATGAAACCGCGTCAACAGCCCACAGCCAAAACCGTAGAAGCTAGGGAGCTGAAAGTTGGGCTCAAGTATTCTATCATAGTGCAGGTGCGCACTAAGAATGGGGATTTGAAAAATTCGAGCTCCAAAGAGTGGAAAAGGAGCTGCAAAATTTGTTGGTAAAATCCACATTTCGATTGAATAATCGACCTAATATTAGGTTTCCAAAATCCATAAAAGAATATAAATAAAACTGCAACCGCGAATTTTGAATCTTATCGTGGAGACTGAATTATGGGGCGTCAATTAGGCACAAAAGGAAACCGCGTCAACAGCCCACAGCCCAAACCGTAGAAGCTAGGGAGCTGAAATTTGGGCTCAAGTATTCTATCATAGTGCAGGTGCGCACGAAGATGGGGATTTGAAAAATTCGAGCTCCACAGGGGGGAAATCGAGCTGCAAAATTTGTTGGTAAAATCCACATTTCGATTGAATAATCGACCTAATATTAGGTTTCCAAAATCCATAAAAGAATATAAATAAAACTGCATACTCGAATTTTGAAACTTGTCTTGGAGGCTGAATTATGGGGTGGCAATTAGGCACAAAAGGAAACCGCGTCAACAGCCCACAGCCCAAACCGTAGAAGCTAGGGAGCTGAAAGTTGGGCTCAAGTATTCTATCATAGTGTAGATGTGCACTAAGATGAGTATTGAAAAAATTCGAGTTCCAAAGAGGGGAAATCGAGCTGCAAAATTTGTTGGTAAAAATCCACATTTCGATTGAATAATCGACCTAATATTAGGTTTCCAAAATCCATAAAAGAATATAAATAAAACTGCATACTCGAATTTTGAAACTTGTCTTGGAGGCTGAATTATGGGGCGGCAATTAGGCACAAAAGGAAACCGCGTCAACAGCCCACAGCCAAAACCGTAGAAGCTAGGGAGCTGAAAGTTGGGCTCAAGTATTCTATCATAGTGCAGGTGCGCACTAAGAGATGGGGATTTGAAAAATTCGAGCTCCAAAGAGTGGAAAAGGAGCTGCAAAATTTGTTGGTAAAATCCACATTTCGATTGAATAATCGACCTAATATTAGGTTTCCAAAATCCATAAAAGAATATAAATAAAACTGCAACCGCGAATTTTGAAATCTTGTCTTGGAGAGCTGAATTATGGGGCGTCAATTAGGCACAAAAGGAAACCGCGTCAACAGCCCACAGCCAAAACCGTAGAAGCTAGGGAGCTGAAAGTTGGGCTCAAGTATTCTATCATAGTGCAGGTGCGCACTAAGAATGGGGATTTGAAAAATTCGAGCTCCAAAGAGTGGGAAAAGGAGCTGCAAAATTTGTTGGTAAAATCCACATTTCGATTGAATAATCGACCTAATATTAGGTTTCCAAAATCCATAAAAGAATATAAATAAAACTGCATACCTCGAATTTTGAATCTTGTCGTGGAGACTGAATTATGGGGCGTCAATTAGGCACAAAAGGAAACCGCGTCAACAGCCCACAGCCCAAACCGTAGAAGCTAGGGAGCTGAAAGTTGGGCTCAAGTATTCTATCATAGTGCAGGTGCGCACTAAGATGGGGATTTGAAAAATTCGAGCTCCAAAGAGGGGGAAAAGGAGCTGCAAAATTTGTTGGTAAAATCCACATTTCGATTGAATAATCGACCTAATATTAGGTTTCCAAAATCCATAAAAGAATATAAATAAAACTGCATACCGCGAATTTTGAATCTTGTCGTGGAGACTGAATTATGGGGCCGTCAATTAGGCACAAAAGGAAACCGCGTCAACAGCCCACAGCCCAAACCGTAGAAGCTAGGGAGCTGAAAGTTGGGCTCAAGTATTCTATCATAGTGCAGGTGCGCACTAAGAATGGGGATTTGAAAAATTCGGGCTCCAAAGAGTGGAAAAGGAGCTGCAAAATTTGTTGGTAAAATCCACATTTCGATTGAATAATCGACCTAATATTAGGTTTCCAAAATCCATAAAAGAATATAAATAAAACTGCATACCGCGAATTTGAATCTTATCGTGGAGACTGAATTATGGGGCGTCAATTAGGCACAAAAGGAAACCGCGTCAACAGCCCACAGCCAAAACCGTAGAAGCTAGGGAGCTGAAAGTTGGGCTCAAGTATTCTATCATAGTGCAGGTGCGCACTAAGAATGGGGATTTGAAAAATTCGGAGCTCCAAAGAGTGGAAAAGGAGCTGCAAAATTTGTTGGTAAAATCCACATTTCGATTGAATAATCGACCTAATATTAGGTTTCCAAAATCCATAAAAGAATATAAATAAAACTGCAACCGCGAATTTTGAATCTTATCGTGGAGACTGAATTATGGGGGCGGCAATTAGGCACAAAATGAAACCGCGTCAACAGCCCACAGCCCAAAACCGTAGAAGCTAGGGAGCTGAAAGTTGGGCTCAAGTATTCTATCATAGTGCAGGTGCGCACGAAGATGGGGATTTGAAAAATTCGAGCTCCACAGGGGGGAAATCGAGCTGCAAAATTTGTTGGTAAAATCCACATTTCGATTGAATAATCGACCTAATATTAGGTTTCCAAAATCCATAAAAGAATATAAATAAAACTGCAACCGCGAATTTTGAAACTTGTCTTGGAGGCTGAATTATGGGGCGGCAATTAGGCACAAAATGAAACCGCGTCAACAGCCCACAGCCCAAACCGTAGAAGCTAGGGAGCTGAAAGTTGGGCTCAAGTATTCTATCATAGTGTAGATGTGCACTAAGATCAGTATTGAAAAATTCGAGTTCCAAAGGGGGGAAATCGGGCTGCAAAATTTGTTGGAAAAATCCACATTTCGATTGAATAATCGACCTAATATTAGGTTTCCAAAATCCATAAAAGAATATAAATAAAACTGCAACCGCGAATTTTGAATCTTATCGTGGAGACTGAATTATGGGGCGTCAATTAGGCACAAAAGGAAACCGCGTCAACAGCCCACAGCCAAAACCGTAGAAGCTAGGGAGCTGAAAGTTGGGCTCAAGTATTCTATCATAGTGCAGGTGCGCACTAAGAGATGGGGATTTGAAAAATTCGAGCTCCAAAGAGTGGAAAAGGAGCTGCAAAATTTGTTGGTAAAATCCACATTTCGATTGAATAATCGACCTAATATTAGGTTTCCAAAATCCATAAAAGAATATAAATAAAACTGCAACCGCGAATTTTGAATCTTATCGTGGAGACTGAATTATGGGGGCGTCAATTAGGCACAAAAGGAAACCGCGTCAACAGCCCACAGCCAAAACCGTAGAAGCTAGGGAGCTGAAAGTTGGGCTCAAGTATTCTATCATAGTGCAGGTGCGCACTAAGAAGGGGATTTGAAAAATTCGGAGCTCCAAAGAGTGGAAAAGGAGCTGCAAAATTTGTTGGTAAAATCCACATTTCGATTGAATAATCGACCTAATATTAGGTTTCCAAAATCCATAAAAGAATATAAATAAAACTGCAACCGCGAATTTTGAATCTTATCGTGGAGACTGAATTATGGGGCGTCAATTAGGCACAAAAGGAAACCGCGTCAACAGCCCACAGCCAAAACCGTAGAAGCTAGGGAGCTGAAAGTTGGGCTCAAGTATTCTATCATAGTGCAGGTGCGCACTAAGAAGGGGATTTGAAAAATTCGAGCTCCAAAGAGTGGAAAAGGAGCTGCAAAATTTGTTGGTAAAATCCACATTTCGATTGAATAATCGACCTAATATTAGGTTTCCAAAATCCATAAAAGAATATAAATAAAACTGCATACCGCGAATTTTGAATCTTGTCGTGGAGACTGAATTATGGGGCCGTCAATTAGGCACAAAAGGAAACCGCGTCAACAGCCCACAGCCAAAACCGTAGAAGCTAGGGAGCTGAAAGTTGGGCTCAAGTATTCTATCATAGTGCAGGTGCGCACTAAGATGGGGATTTGAAAAATTCGAGCTCCAAAGAGGGGAAAAGGAGCTGCAAAATTTGTTGGTAAAATCCACATTTCGATTGAATAATCGACCTAATATTAGGTTTCCAAAATCCATAAAAGAATATAAATAAAACTGCATACCGCGAATTTTGAATCTTGTCGTGGAGACTGAATTATGGGGGCGTCAATTAGGCACAAAAGGAAACCGCGTCAACAGCCCACAGCCAAAACCGTAGAAGCTAGGGAGCTGAAAGTTGGGCTCAAGTATTCTATCATAGTGCAGGTGCGCACTAAGATGGGGATTTGAAAAATTCGGAGCTCCAAAGAGGGGAAAAGGAGCTGCAAAATTTGTTGGTAAAATCCACATTTCGATTGAATAATCGACCTAATATTAGGTTTCCAAAATCCATAAAAGAATATAAATAAAACTGCAACCGCGAATTTTGAATCTTATCGTGGAGACTGAATTATGGGGCGTCAATTAGGCACAAAAGGAAACCGCGTCAACAGCCCACAGCCAAAACCGTAGAAGCTAGGGAGCTGAAAGTTGGGCTCAAGTATTCTATCATAGTGCAGGTGCGCACTAAGAAGGGGATTTGAAAAATTCGAGCTCCAAAGAGTGGAAAAGGAGCTGCAAAATTTGTTGGTAAAATCCACATTTCGATTGAATAATCGACCTAATATTAGGTTTCCAAAATCCATAAAAGAATATAAATAAAACTGCAACCGCGAATTTTGAATCTTATCGTGGAGACTGAATTATGGGGCCGTCAATTAGGCATAAAAGGAAACCGCGTCAACAGCCCACAGCCAAAACCGTAGAAGCTAGGGAGCTGAAAGTTGGGCTCAAGTATTCTATCATAGTGTAGATGTGCACTAAGATGAGTATTGAAAAATTCGAGTTCCAAAGAGGGGAAAAGGAGCTGCAAAATTTGTTGGTAAAATCCACATTTCGATTGAATAATCGACCTAATATTAGGTTTCCAAAATCCATAAAAGAATATAAATAAAACTGCAACCGCGAATTTTGAATCTTATCGTGGAGACTGAATTATGGGGCGTCAATTAGGCACAAAAGGAAACCGCGTCAACAGCCCACAGCCAAAACCGTAGAAGCTAGGGAGCTGAAAGTTGGGCTCAAGTATTCTATCATAGTGCAGGTGCGCACTAAGAAGGGGATTTGAAAAATTCGGGCTCCAAAGAGTGGAAAAGGAGCTGCAAAATTTGTTGGTAAAATCCACATTTCGATTGAATAATCGACCTAATATTAGGTTTCCAAAATCCATAAAAGAATATAAATAAAACTGCATACCGCGAATTTTGAATCTTATCGTGGAGACTGAATTATGGGGCCGTCAATTAGGCACAAAAGGAAACCGCGTCAACAGCCCACAGCCAAAACCGTAGAAGCTAGGGAGCTGAAAGTTGGGCTCAAGTATTCTATCATAGTGCAGGTGCGCACTAAGAATGGGGATTTGAAAAATTCGGGCTCCAAAGAGTGGAAAAGGAGCTGCAAAATTTGTTGGTAAAATCCACATTTCGATTGAATAATCGACCTAATATTAGGTTTCCAAAATCCATAAAAGAATATAAATAAAACTGCATACCGCGAATTTTGAATCTTATCGTGGAGACTGAATTATGGGGCGTCAATTAGGCATAAAAGGAAACCGCGTCAACAGCCCACAGCCAAAACCGTAGAAGCTAGGGAGCTGAAAGTTGGGCTCAAGTATTCTATCATAGTGCAGGTGCGCACTAAGAATGGGGATTTGAAAAATTCGAGCTCCAAAGAGTGGAAAAGGAGCTGCAAAATTTGTTGGTAAAATCCACATTTCGATTGAATAATCGACCTAATATTAGGTTTCCAAAATCCATAAAAGAATATAAATAAAACTGCATACCGCGAATTTTGAATCTTGTCTTGGAGGCTGAATTATGGGGCGGCAATTAGGCACAAAAGGAAACCGCGTCAACAGCCCACAGCCAAAACCGTAGAAGCTAGGGAGCTGAAAGTTGGGCTCAAGTATTCTATCATAGTGCAGGTGCGCACTAAGAATGGGGATTTGAAAAATTCGAGCTCCAAAGAGTGGAAAAGGAGCTGCAAAATTTGTTGGTAAAATCCACATTTCGATTGAATAATCGACCTAATATTAGGTTTCCAAAATCCATAAAAGAATATAAATAAAACTGCATACCGCGAATTTTGAATCTTATCGTGGAGACTGAATTATGGGGCGTCAATTAGGCACAAAAGGAAACCGCGTCAACAGCCCACAGCCAAAACCGTAGAAGCTAGGGAGCTGAAAGTTGGGCTCAAGTATTCTATCATAGTGCAGGTGCGCACTAAGAAGGGGATTTGAAAAATTCGGGCTCCAAAGAGTGGAAAAGGAGCTGCAAAATTTGTTGGTAAAATCCACATTTCGATTGAATAATCGACCTAATATTAGGTTTCCAAAATCCATAAAAGAATATAAATAAAACTGCATACCGCGAATTTTGAATCTTATCGTGGAGACTGAATTATGGGGCGTCAATTAGGCACAAAAGGAAACCGCGTCAACAGCCCACAGCCAAAACCGTAGAAGCTAGGGAGCTGAAAGTTGGGCTCAAGTATTCTATCATAGTGCAGGTGCGCACTAAGAAGGGGATTTGAAAAATTCGGGCTCCAAAGAGTGGAAAAGGAGCTGCAAAATTTGTTGGTAAAATCCACATTTCGATTGAATAATCGACCTAATATTAGGTTTCCAAAATCCATAAAAGAATATAAATAAAACTGCATACCGCGAATTTTGAATCTTATCGTGGAGACTGAATTATGGGGCGTCAATTAGGCACAAAAGGAAACCGCGTCAACAGCCCACAGCCAAAACCGTAGAAGCTAGGGAGCTGAAAGTTGGGCTCAAGTATTCTATCATAGTGCAGGTGCGCACTAAGAAGGGGATTTGAAAAATTCGGGCTCCAAAGAGTGGAAAAGGAGCTGCAAAATTTGTTGGTAAAATCCACATTTCGATTGAATAATCGACCTAATATTAGGTTTCCAAAATCCATAAAAGAATATAAATAAAACTGCATACCGCGAATTTTGAATCTTATCGTGGAGACTGAATTATGGGGCGTCAATTAGGCACAAAAGGAAACCGCGTCAACAGCCCACAGCCAAAACCGTAGAAGCTAGGGAGCTGAAAGTTGGGCTCAAGTATTCTATCATAGTGCAGGTGCGCACTAAGAAGGGGATTTGAAAAATTCGAGCTCCAAAGAGTGGAAAAGGAGCTGCAAAATTTGTTGGTAAAATCCACATTTCGATTGAATAATCGACCTAATATTAGGTTTCCAAAATCCATAAAAGAATATAAATAAAACTGCATACCGCGAATTTTGAATCTTATCGTGGAGACTGAATTATGGGGCGTCAATTAGGCACAAAAGGAAACCGCGTCAACAGCCCACAGCCAAAACCGTAGAAGCTAGGGAGCTGAAAGTTGGGCTCAAGTATTCTATCATAGTGCAGGTGCGCACTAAGAATGGGGATTTGAAAAATTCGAGCTCCAAAGAGTGGAAAAGGAGCTGCAAAATTTGTTGGTAAAATCCACATTTCGATTGAATAATCGACCTAATATTAGGTTTCCAAAATCCATAAAAGAATATAAATAAAACTGCATACCGCGAATTTTGAATCTTGTCGTGGAGACTGAATTATGGGGCGTCAAGTAGGCACAAAAGGAAACCGCGTCAACAGCCCACAGCCAAAACCGTAGAAGCTAGGGAGCTGAAAGTTGGGCTCAAGTATTCTATCATAGTGCAGGTGCGCACTAAGATGGGGATTTGAAAAATTCGAGCTCCAAAGAGTGGAAAAGGAGCTGCAAAATTTGTTGGTAAAATCCACATTTCGATTGAATAATCGACCTAATATTAGGTTTCCAAAATCCATAAAAGAATATAAATAAAACTGCATACTCGAATTTTGAATCTTATCGTGGAGACTGAATTATGGGGCGTCAATTAGGCATAAAAGGAAACCGCGTCAACAGCCCACAGCCAAAACCGTAGAAGCTAGGGAGCTGAAAGTTGGGCTCAAGTATTCTATCATAGTGCAGGTGCGCACTAAGAGATGGGGATTTGAAAAATTCGGGCTCCAAAGAGTGGAAAAGGAGCTGCAAAATTTGTTGGTAAAATCCACATTTCGATTGAATAATCGACCTAATATTAGGTTTCCAAAATCCATAAAAGAATATAAATAAAACTGCAACCGCGAATTTTGAATCTTATCGTGGAGACTGAATTATGGGGCGTCAATTAGGCATAAAAGGAAACCGCGTCAACAGCCCACAGCCAAAACCGTAGAAGCTAGGGAGCTGAAAGTTGGGCTCAAGTATTCTATCATAGTGCAGGTGCGCACTAAGAAGGGGATTTGAAAAATTCGGAGCTCCAAAGAGTGGAAAAGGAGCTGCAAAATTTGTTGGTAAAATCCACATTTCGATTGAATAATCGACCTAATATTAGGTTTCCAAAATCCATAAAAGAATATAAATAAAACTGCATACCGCGAATTTTGAATCTTGTCGTGGAGACTGAATTATGGGGCGTCAATTAGGCACAAAAGGAAACCGCGTCAACAGCCCACAGCCAAAACCGTAGAAGCTAGGGAGCTGAAAGTTGGGCTCAAGTATTCTATCATAGTGCAGGTGCGCACTAAGAATGGGGATTTGAAAAATTCGGAGCTCCAAAGAGTGGAAAAGGAGCTGCAAAATTTGTTGGTAAAATCCACATTTCGATTGAATAATCGACCTAATATTAGGTTTCCAAAATCCATAAAAGAATATAAATAAAACTGCAACCGCGAATTTTGAATCTTATCGTGGAGACTGAATTATGGGGCGTCAATTAGGCACAAAAGGAAACCGCGTCAACAGCCCACAGCCAAAACCGTAGAAGCTAGGGAGCTGAAAGTTGGGCTCAAGTATTCTATCATAGTGCAGGTGCGCACTAAGATGGGGATTTGAAAAATTCGAGCTCCAAAGAGTGGAAAAGGAGCTGCAAAATTTGTTGGTAAAATCCACATTTCGATTGAATAATCGACCTAATATTAGGTTTCCAAAATCCATAAAAGAATATAAATAAAACTGCATACCGCGAATTTTGAATCTTGTCGTGGAGACTGAATTATGGGGCGTCAATTAGGCACAAAAGGAAACCGCGTCAACAGCCCACAGCCAAAACCGTAGAAGCTAGGGAGCTGAAAGTTGGGCTCAAGTATTCTATCATAGTGCAGGTGCGCACTAAGAATGGGGATTTGAAAAATTCGGGCTCCAAAGAGTGGAAAAGGAGCTGCAAAATTTGTTGGTAAAATCCACATTTCGATTGAATAATCGACCTAATATTAGGTTTCCAAAATCCATAAAAGAATATAAATAAAACTGCATACCGCGAATTTTGAATCTTGTCGTGGAGCTGAATTATGGGGCGGCAATTAGGCACAAAAGGAAACCGCGTCAACAGCCCACAGCCAAAACCGTAGAAGCTAGGGAGCTGAAAGTTGGGCTCAAGTATTCTATCATAGTGCAGGTGCGCACTAAGAATGGGGATTTGAAAAATTCGGGCTCCAAAGAGTGGAAAAGGAGCTGCAAAATTTGTTGGTAAAATCCACATTTCGATTGAATAATCGACCTAATATTAGGTTTCCAAAATCCATAAAAGAATATAAATAAAACTGCATACCGCGAATTTGAAATCTTATCGTGGAGACTGAATTATGGGGCGTCAATTAGGCACAAAAGGAAACCGCGTCAACAGCCCACAGCCAAAACCGTAGAAGCTAGGGAGCTGAAAGTTGGGCTCAAGTATTCTATCATAGTGCAGGTGCGCACTAAGAAGGGGATTTGAAAAATTCGGGCTCCAAAGAGTGGAAAAGGAGCTGCAAAATTTGTTGGTAAAATCCACATTTCGATTGAATAATCGACCTAATATTAGGTTTCCAAAATCCATAAAAGAATATAAATAAAACTGCATACCGCGAATTTTGAATCTTATCGTGGAGACTGAATTATGGGGCGTCAATTAGGCACAAAAGGAAACCGCGTCAACAGCCCACAGCCAAAACCGTAGAAGCTAGGGAGCTGAAAGTTGGGCTCAAGTATTCTATCATAGTGCAGGTGCGCACTAAGAAGGGGATTTGAAAAATTCGGGCTCCAAAGAGTGGAAAAGGAGCTGCAAAATTTGTTGGTAAAATCCACATTTCGATTGAATAATCGACCTAATATTAGGTTTCCAAAATCCATAAAAGAATATAAATAAAACTGCATACGCGAATTTTGAATCTTATCGTGGAGACTGAATTATGGGGCGTCAATTAGGCACAAAAGGAAACCGCGTCAACAGCCCACAGCCAAAACCGTAGAAGCTAGGGAGCTGAAAGTTGGGCTCAAGTATTCTATCATAGTGCAGGTGCGCACTAAGATAGGGGATTTGAAAAATTCGGAGCTCCAAAGAGTGGAAAAGCGAGCTGCAAAATTTGTTGGTAAAATCCACATTTCGATTGAATAATCGACCTAATATTAGGTTTCCAAAATCCATAAAAGAATATAAATAAAACTGCATACGCGAATTTTGAATCTTATCGTGGAGACTGAATTATGGGGCGTCAATTAGGCACAAAAGGAAACCGCGTCAACAGCCCACAGCCCAAACCGTAGAAGCTAGGGAGCTGAAAGTTGGGCTCAAGTATTCTATCATAGTGTAGATGTGCACTAAGATCAGGTATTGAAAAATTCGAGCTTCCAAAGAGGGGGAAATCGAGCTGCAAAATTTGTTGGAAAAATCCACATTTCGATTGAATAATCGACCTAATATTAGGTTTCCAAAATCCATAAAAGAATATAAATAAAACTGCAACCGCGAATTTTGAATCTTGTCGTGGAGACTGAATTATGGGGCGTCAAGTAGGCACAAAAGGAAACCGCGTCAACAGCCCACAGCCAAAACCGTAGAAGCTAGGGAGCTGAAAGTTGGGCTCAAGTATTCTATCATAGTGCAGGTGCGCACTAAGAAGGGGATTTGAAAAATTCGGACTCCAAAGAGTGGAAAAGGAGCTGCAAAATTTGTTGGTAAAATCCACATTTCGATTGAATAATCGACCTAATATTAGGTTTCCAAAATCCATAAAAGAATATAAATAAAACTGCATACCCGGAATTTTGAAATCTTGTCTTGGAGGACTGAATTATGGGGGCGTCAATTAGGCACAAAAGGAAACCGCGTCAACAGCCCACAGCCAAAACCGTAGAAGCTAGGGAGCTGAAAGTTGGGCTCAAGTATTCTATCATAGTGCAGGTGCGCACTAAGAATGGGGATTTGAAAAATTCGAGCTCCAAAGAGTGGAAAAGGAGCTGCAAAATTTGTTGGTAAAATCCACATTTCGATTGAATAATCGACCTAATATTAGGTTTCCAAAATCCATAAAAGAATATAAATAAAACTGCATACCGCGAATTTTGAATCTTGTCGTGGAGGACTGAATTATGGGGGCGTCAATTAGGCACAAAAGGAAACCGCGTCAACAGCCCACAGCCAAAACCGTAGAAGCTAGGGAGCTGAAAGTTGGGCTCAAGTATTCTATCATAGTGCAGGTGCGCACTAAGAATGGGGATTTGAAAAATTCGGGCTCCAAAGAGTGGAAAAGGAGCTGCAAAATTTGTTGGTAAAATCCACATTTCGATTGAATAATCGACCTAATATTAGGTTTCCAAAATCCATAAAAGAATATAAATAAAACTGCATACCGCGAATTTTGAAACTTGCTTGGAGGCTGAATTATGGGGTGGCAATTAAGCACAAAAGGAAACCGCGTCAACAGCCCACAGCCAAAACCGTAGAAGCTAGGGAGCTGAAAGTTGGGCTCAAGTATTCTATCATAGTGCAGGTGCGCACTAAGATGGGGATTTGAAAAATTCGAGCTCCAAAGAGTGGAAAAGGAGCTGCAAAATTTGTTGGTAAAATCCACATTTCGATTGAATAATCGACCTAATATTAGGTTTCCAAAATCCATAAAAGAATATAAATAAAACTGCAACCGCGAATTTTGAATCTTGTCGTGGAGACTGAATTATGGGGCCGTCAATTAGGCACAAAAGGAAACCGCGTCAACAGCCCACAGCCAAAACCGTAGAAGCTAGGGAGCTGAAAGTTGGGCTCAAGTATTCTATCATAGTGCAGGTGCGCACTAAGATGGGGATTTGAAAAATTCGGGCTCCAAAGAGTGGAAAAGGAGCTGCAAAATTTGTTGGTAAAATCCACATTTCGATTGAATAATCGACCTAATATTAGGTTTCCAAAATCCATAAAAGAATATAAATAAAACTGCAACCGCGAATTTTGAATCTTGTCGTGGAGGACTGAATTATGGGGCGTCAATTAGGCACAAAAGGAAACCGCGTCAACAGCCCACAGCCAAAACCGTAGAAGCTAGGGAGCTGAAAGTTGGGCTCAAGTATTCTATCATAGTGCAGGTGCGCACTAAGAATGGGGATTTGAAAAATTCGAGCTCCAAAGAGTGGAAAAGGAGCTGCAAAATTTGTTGGTAAAATCCACATTTCGATTGAATAATCGACCTAATATTAGGTTTCCAAAATCCATAAAAGAATATAAATAAAACTGCATACCGCGAATTTTGAATCTTATCGTGGAGACTGAATTATGGGGCGTCAATTAGGCACAAAAGGAAACCGCGTCAACAGCCCACAGCCAAAACCGTAGAAGCTAGGGAGCTGAAAGTTGGGCTCAAGTATTCTATCATAGTGCAGGTGCGCACTAAGATGGGGATTTGAAAAATTCGAGCTCCAAAGAGTGGAAAAGGAGCTGCAAAATTTGTTGGTAAAATCCACATTTCGATTGAATAATCGACCTAATATTAGGTTTCCAAAATCCATAAAAGAATATAAATAAAACTGCAACCGCGAATTTTGAATCTTATCGTGGAGACTGAATTATGGGGCGTCAATTAGGCACAAAAGGAAACCGCGTCAACAGCCCACAGCCAAAACCGTAGAAGCTAGGGAGCTGAAAGTTGGGCTCAAGTATTCTATCATAGTGCAGGTGCGCACTAAGAAGGGGATTTGAAAAATTCGGGCTCCAAAGAGTGGAAAAGGAGCTGCAAAATTTGTTGGTAAAATCCACATTTCGATTGAATAATCGACCTAATATTAGGTTTCCAAAATCCATAAAAGAATATAAATAAAACTGCATACCGCGAATTTTGAATCTTATCGTGGAGACTGAATTATGGGGCGGCAATTAGGCACAAAAGGAAACCGCGTCAACAGCCCACAGCCAAACCGTAGAAGCTAGGGAGCTGAAAGTTGGGCTCAAGTATTCTATCATAGTGCAGGTGCGCACTAAGATGGGGATTTGAAAAATTCGGGCTCCAAAGAGTGGAAAAGGAGCTGCAAAATTTGTTGGTAAAATCCACATTTCGATTGAATAATCGACCTAATATTAGGTTTCCAAAATCCATAAAAGAATATAAATAAAACTGCAACCGCGAATTTTGAATCTTATCGTGGAGACTGAATTATGGGGCGTCAATTAGGCACAAAAGGAAACCGCGTCAACAGCCCACAGCCAAAACCGTAGAAGCTAGGGAGCTGAAAGTTGGGCTCAAGTATTCTATCATAGTGCAGGTGCGCACTAAGAATGGGGATTTGAAAAATTCGAGCTCCAAAGAGTGGAAAAGGAGCTGCAAAATTTGTTGGTAAAATCCACATTTCGATTGAATAATCGACCTAATATTAGGTTTCCAAAATCCATAAAAGAATATAAATAAAACTGCAACCGCGAATTTTGAATCTTATCGTGGAGACTGAATTATGGGGCGTCAATTAGGCACAAAAGGAAACCGCGTCAACAGCCCACAGCCAAAACCGTAGAAGCTAGGGAGCTGAAAGTTGGGCTCAAGTATTCTATCATAGTGCAGGTGCGCACTAAGAATGGGGATTTGAAAAATTCGAGCTCCAAAGAGTGGAAAAGGAGCTGCAAAATTTGTTGGTAAAATCCACATTTCGATTGAATAATCGACCTAATATTAGGTTTCCAAAATCCATAAAAGAATATAAATAAAACTGCATACCGCGAATTTTGAATCTTGCTCTTGGAGACTGAATTATGGGGCGGCAATTAGGCACAAAAGGAAACCGCGTCAACAGCCCACAGCCCAAACCGTAGAAGCTAGGGAGCTGAAAGTTGGGCTCAAGTATTCTATCATAGTGCAGGTGCGCACTAAGATGGGGATTTGAAAAATTCGAGCTCCAAAGAGTGGAAAAGGAGCTGCAAAATTTGTTGGTAAAATCCACATTTCGATTGAATAATCGACCTAATATTAGGTTTCCAAAATCCATAAAAGAATATAAATAAAACTGCAACCGCGAATTTTGAATCTTATCGTGGAGACTGAATTATGGGCCGTCAATTAGGCACAAAAGGAAACCGCGTCAACAGCCCACAGCCAAAACCGTAGAAGCTAGGGAGCTGAAAGTTGGGCTCAAGTATTCTATCATAGTGCAGGTGCGCACTAAGAATGGGGATTTGAAAAATTCGGGCTCCAAAGAGTGGAAAAGGAGCTGCAAAATTTGTTGGTAAAATCCACATTTCGATTGAATAATCGACCTAATATTAGGTTTCCAAAATCCATAAAAGAATATAAATAAAACTGCATACCCGGTAACTTGAAACTTGCCTTGGAGGCTGAATTATGGGGCGTCAATTAGGCACAAAATGAAACCGCGTCAACAGCCCACAGCCAAAACCGTAGAAGCTAGGGAGCTGAAAGTTGGGCTCAAGTATTCTATCATAGTGCAGGTGCGCACTAAGAATGGGGATTTGAAAAATTCGGGCTCCAAAGAGTGGAAAAGGAGCTGCAAAATTTGTTGGTAAAATCCACATTTCGATTGAATAATCGACCTAATATTAGGTTTCCAAAATCCATAAAAGAATATAAATAAAACTGCAACCGCGAATTTTGAATCTTATCGTGGAGACTGAATTATGGGGCGTCAATTAGGCACAAAAGGAAACCGCGTCAACAGCCCACAGCCAAAACCGTAGAAGCTAGGGAGCTGAAAGTTGGGCTCAAGTATTCTATCATAGTGCAGGTGCGCACTAAGATGGGGATTTGAAAAATTCGAGCTCCAAAGAGTGGAAAAGGAGCTGCAAAATTTGTTGGTAAAATCCACATTTCGATTGAATAATCGACCTAATATTAGGTTTCCAAAATCCATAAAAGAATATAAATAAAACTGCATACCGCGAATTTTGAATCTTGTCGTGGAGACTGAATTATGGGGCGTCAATTAGGCACAAAAGGAAACCGCGTCAACAGCCCACAGCCCAAACCGTAGAAGCTAGGGAGCTGAAAGTTGGGCTCAAGTATTCTATCATAGTGTAGATGTGCACTAAGATGAG
This sequence comes from Scaptodrosophila lebanonensis, assembly GCF_003285725.1. NCBI lineage: Eukaryota > Metazoa > Arthropoda > Insecta > Diptera > Drosophilidae > Scaptodrosophila > Scaptodrosophila lebanonensis. The sequence goes on from NW_022060730.1 coordinate 38,544, forward strand.
TATTGAAAAATTCGAGTTCAAAAGGGGGGAAATCGGCTGCAAAATTGTGTGGAAAAGTCAAATTTCGATAGTGGTTAATCGACATAACCTAGGTTTCTAAAATCAATAAAAGATATAAATAAAACATGCATACTCCAATTTTGAAAATCTGGTCTGGGAGGCTGGAATTATGGAGGGGAAGGGCGACAATTAGGCACAAAATGAAACCCGCCGTCAACAAGCCCACACCCAGGCCCAAACCGTAGAAGCTAGGGAGCTGAATATTGGGGCTCAAAGTATTCTATCATAGTGTAGATGTGCACTAAGATTCAGTATTGAAAAATTCGATTTCAAAGGGGGGAAATCGGGCTTTGGCAAAATTCTGTTGGAAAAATCCACATTTCAATAGGTTAATCGACAATAAACCTAGGTTTCTAAAATCAATAAAAGAATATAAATAACACTGCTACTCGAATTTTGAAACTTGTGTTGGAGGGCTGAATTAGGGGGCGACAATTAGGCACAAAATGAAACCGCGTC
>NW_022060731.1:0-31824 GCF_003285725.1 Scaptodrosophila lebanonensis
TTTCGATTTGCCAGCGCTTAGGTACTTGGTGTGAGAATCGCAGAGGAGAGCGGGCGCCCACAATATTTTAATTTCTTTTTCAGAAATTTCACAATTTAATTCTCCATTTGCCAGCGCTTAGGTACTTGGTGTGAGAATCGCAGAGGGAGAGCGGGCGCCCACAATATTTTAATTTCTTTTTCAGAAATTTCACAATTTAATCCTCCATATGCCAGCGCTTAGGTACTTGATGTGAGAATTGCAAAGGAACGGGGCCACAATATTTTGATTTCTTTTTTAGAAATTTCACAATTTAATTTTCGATTTGCCAGCGCTTAGGTACTTGGTGTGAGATCGCAGAGAATCGCAGAGGAGGGGCGGGCGCCCACAAATATTTAATTTCTTTTTCAGACATTTCACAATTTAATTTCGATTTGCCAGCGCTTAGAGGTACTTGGTGTGAGAATCGCAGAGAAGGGCGAGTATCCACAATATTATAATTTCTTTCTCAGAAATTTCACAATATTATTTTCGATATGCCAGCGCTTTGGTACTTGGTGTGAGAATCGCAGAAGAGGGGCGGGCGGCCACAATATTATAATTTCTTTTTCTGAAACTTCACAATTTAATTCTCCATTTGCCAGCGCTTAGGTACTTGGTGTGAGAATCGAAGAGGAACGGGGCCACAATATTTTAATTTCTTTTTCAGAAATTTCACAATTTAATTCTCCATTTGCCAGCGCTTAGAGGTACTTGGTGTGAGAATCGCAGAGAAGGCGGGCACCCACAATATTATAATTTCTTTCTCAGAAACTTCACAATTTATTTTGCATTTGCCAGCTCTTAGAGGTACTTGGTGTGAGAATCGCAGAGGAACGGGGCCACAATATTTTAATTTAATCCTCCATATGCCAGCGCTTAGGTACTTGATGTGAGAATCGCAGAGGAGGGGCGGGCGCCCACAATATTTTAATTTCTTTTTCAGAAATTTCACAATTTAATTTTCGATTTGCCAGCGCTTAGAGGTACTTGGTGTGAGAATCGCAGAGAAGGGCGAGTATCCACAATATTATAATTTCTTTCTCAGAAATTTCCCAATTTAATTTTCGATTTGCCAGCGCTTAGGTACTTGGTGTGAGAATCGCAGAGGAGGGGCGGGCGCCCACAATATTTTAATTTCTTTTTCAGAATTTTCACACTTTAATTATCCATTTGCCAGCGCTTAGGTACTTGGTGTGAGAATCGCAGAGGAGAGCGGGCGCCCACAATATTTTAATTTCTTTTTCAAAAATTTCACAATATAATTCTCCATTTGCCAGCGCTTAGAGGTACTTGGTGTGAGAATCGCAGAGAAAGGCGGGCACCCACAATATTATTATTTCTTTCTCAGAAACTTCACAATTTAATCCTCCATTTGCCAGCGCTTAGGTAGTTGGTGTGAGAATCGCAGAGGAACGGGGCCACAATATTTTAATTTCTTTTTCAGAAATTTCACAATTTGATTTTCGATTTGCCAGCGCTTAGGTACTTGGTGTGAGAATCGCAGAGGAGGGGCGGCCGCACACAATATTTTAATTTCTTTTTCAGAAATTTCACAATTTAATTTTCGATTTGCCAGCGCTTAGAGGTACTTGGTGTGAGAATCGCAGAGAAGGGCGAGTATCCACAATATTATAATTTCTTTCTCAGAAATTTCCCAATTTAATTTTCGATTTGCCAGCGCTTAGGTACTTGGTGTGAGAATCGCAGAGGAGGGGCGGGCGCCCACAATATTTTAATTTCTTTTTCAGAATTTTCACACTTTAATTATCCATTTGCCAGCGCTTAGGTACTTGGTGTGAGAATCGCAGAGGAGAGCGGGCGCCCACAATATTTTAATTTCTTTTTCAAAAATTTCACAATATAATTCTCCATTTGCCAGCGCTTAGAGGTACTTGGTGTGAGAATCGCAGAGAAAGGCGGGCACCCACAATATTATTATTTCTTTCTCAGAAACTTCACAATTTAATCCTCCATTTGCCAGCGCTTAGGTAGTTGGTGTGAGAATCGCAGAGGAACGGGGCCACAATATTTTAATTTCTTTTTCAGAAATTTCACAATTTGATTTTCGATTTGCCAGCGCTTAGGTACTTGGTGTGAGAATCGCAGAGGAGGGGCGGCCGCACACAATATTTTAATTTCTTTTTCAGAAATTTCACAATTTAATTTTCGATTTGCCAGCGCTTAGAGGTACTTGGTGTGAGAATCGCAGAGAAGGGCGAGTATCCACAATATTATAATTTCTTTCTCAGAAATTTCACAATTTAATTTTCGATTTGCCAGCGCTTTGGTACTTGGTGTGAGAATCGCAGAAGAGGGGCGGGCGGCCACAATATTATAATTTCTTTTTCTGAAACTTCACAATTTAATTCTCCATTTGTCAGCGCTTAGGTACTTGGTGTGAGGATCGAAGAGGAACGGGGCCACAATATTTTAATTTCTTTTTCAGAAATTTCACAATTTAATTCTCCATTTGCCAGCGCTTAGAGGTACTTGGTGTGAGAATCGCAGAGAAAGGCGGGCACCCACAATATTATAATTTCTTTCTCAGAAACTTCACAATTTTATTTTGCATTTGCCAGCTCTTGGAGGTACTTGGTGTGAGAATCGCAGAGGAACGGGGCCACAATATTTTAATTTAATCCTCCATATGCCAGCGCTTAGGTACTTGATGTGAGAATCGCAGAGGAGGGGCGGGCGCCCACAATATTTTAATTTCTTTTTCAGAAATTTCACAATTTAATTTTCGATTTGCCAGCGCTTAGAGGTACTTGGTGTGAGAATCGCAGAGAATCGCAGAGGAGGGGCGGCCGCACACAATATTTTAATTTATTTTTCAGAAATTTCACAATTTAATTTTCGATTTGCCAGCGCTTAGAGGTACTTGGTGTGAGAATCGCAGAGAAGGATGAGTATCCACAATATTATAATTTCTTTCTCAGAAATTTCACAATTTAATTTTCGATTTGCCAGCGCTTTGGTACTTGGTGTGAGCATCGCAGAAGAGGGGCGGGCGCCCACAATATTTTAATTTATTTTTCAGAAATTTCACAATTTAATTTTCGATTTGCCAGCGCTTAGAGGTACTTGGTGTGAGAATCGCAGAGAAGGATGAGTATCCACAATATTATAATTTCTTTCTCAGAAATTTCACAATTTAATTCTCCATTTACCAGAGCTTAGGTACTTCTTGGTGTGAGAATCGCAGAGAAAGGCGGGCACCCATAATACTATAATTTCTTTTTCAGAAATTTCACAATTTAATTCTCCATTTGCCAGCGCTTAGGTACTTGGTGTGAGAAACGCAGAGGAACGGGGCCATAATATTTTAATTTCTTTTTCAGAAATTTCACAATTTGATTTTCGATTTGCCAGCGCTTAGGTACTTGGTGTGAAAATCTCAGAGGAACGGGGCCACAATATTTTAATTTCATTTCTCAGAAATTTCACAATTTATTTCTCCATTTGCCAGAGTATAGGACTTGGTGTGAAAATCGCAGAGAATCGCAGAGGAGGGCGGGTGCCCACAATATTTTAATTTCTCACTCAGAAACTTCACAATTTTATTTTGCATTTGCCAGCGCTTAGGTAGTTGGTGTGAGAATCGCAGAGGAACGGGGCCACAATATTTTAATTTCTTTTTCAGAATTTTCACAATTTAATTCTCCATTTGCCAGCGCTTAGGTACTTGGCGTGAGAATCGCAGAGGAACGGGGCCACAATATTTTAATTTCTTTTTCAGAAATTTCACAATTTAATCCTCCATTTGCCAGCGCTTAGGTACTTGGTGTGAGAATCGCAGAGGAGGGGCGGCCGCCCACAATATTATAATTTCTTTCTCAGAAACTTCACAATTTAATCCTCCATTTGCCAGCGCTTAGGTAGTTGGTGTGAGAATCGCAGAGGAACGGGGCCACAATATTTTAATTTCTTTTTCAGAAATTTCACAATTTGATTTTCGATTTGCCAGCGCTTAGGTACTTGGTGTGAGAATCGCAGAGGAGGGGCGGCCGCACACAATATTTTAATTTCTTTTTCAGAAATTTCACAATTTAATTTTCGATTTGCCAGCGCTTAGAGGTACTTGGTGTGAGAATCGCAGAGAAGGGCGAGTATCCACAATATTATAATTTCTTTCTCAGAAATTTCACAATTTAATTTTCGATTTGCCAGCGCTTTGGTACTTGGTGTGAGAATCGCAGAGAAAGGCGGGCACCCACAATATTATTATTTCTTTCTCAGAAACTTCACAATTTAATTTTCGATTTGCCAGCGCTTAGGTACTTGGTGTGAGAATCGCAGAGGAGGGGCGGGCGCCCACAATATTTTAATTTCTTTTTCAGAATTTTCACAATTTAATTTTCGATTTGCCAGCGCTTAGAGGTACTTGGTGTGAGAATCGCAGAGAAGGGCGAGTATCCACAATATTATAATTTCTTTCTCAGAAATTTCCCAATTTAATTTTCGATTTGCCAGCGCTTAGGTACTTGGTGTGAGAATCGCAGAGGAGGGGCGGGCGCCCACAATATTTTAATTTCTTTTTCAGAATTTTCACACTTTAATTATCCATTTGCCAGCGCTTAGGTACTTGGTGTGAGAATCGCAGAGGAGAGCGGGCGCCCACAATATTTTAATTTCTTTTTCAAAAATTTCACAATATAATTCTCCATTTGCCAGCGCTTAGAGGTACTTGGTGTGAGAATCGCAGAGAAAGGCGGGCACCCACAATATTATTATTTCTTTCTCAGAAACTTCACAATTTAATCCTCCATTTGCCAGCGCTTAGGTAGTTGGTGTGAGAATCGCAGAGGAACGGGGCCACAATATTTTAATTTCTTTTTCAGAAATTTCACAATTTGATTTTCGATTTGCCAGCGCTTAGGTACTTGGTGTGAGAATCGCAGAGGAGGGGCGGCCGCACACAATATTTTAATTTCTTTTTCAGAAATTTCACAATTTAATTTTCGATTTGCCAGCGCTTAGAGGTACTTGGTGTGAGAATCGCAGAGAAGGGCGAGTATCCACAATATTATAATTTCTTTCTCAGAAATTTCCCCAATTTAATTTTCGATTTGCCAGCGCTTAGGTACTTGGTGTGAGAATCGCAGAGGAGGGGCGGGCGCCCACAATATTTTAATTTCTTTTTCAGAATTTTCACAATTTGATTTTCGATTTGCCAGCGCTTAGGTACTTGGTGTGAGAATCGCAGAGGAGGGGCGGCCGCACACAATATTTTAATTTCTTTTTCAGAATTTTCACACTTTAATTATCCATTTGCCAGCGCTTAGAGGTACTTGGTGTGAGAATCGCAGAGAAGGGCGAGTATCCACAATATTATAATTTCTTTCTCAGAAATTTCCCAATTTAATTTTCGATTTGCCAGCGCTTAGGTACTTGGTGTGAGAATCGCAGAGGAGGGGCGGGCGCCCACAATATTTTAATTTCTTTTTCAGAATTTTCACACTTTAATTATCCATTTGCCAGCGCTTAGGTACTTGGTGTGAGAATCGCAGAGGAGAGCGGGCGCCCACAATATTTTAATTTCTTTTTCAAAATTTCACAATATAATTCTCCATTTGCCAGCGCTTAGAGGTACTTGGTGTGAGAATCGCAGAGAAAGGCGGGCACCCACAATATTATTATTTCTTTCTCAGAAACTTCACAATTTAATCCTCCATTTGCCAGCGCTTAGGTAGTTGGTGTGAGAATCGCAGAGGAACGGGGCCACAATATTTTAATTCTTTTTCAGAAATTTCACAATTTGATTTTCGATTTGCCAGCGCTTAGGTACTTGGTGTGAGAATCGCAGAGGAGGGGCGGCCGCACACAATATTTTAATTTCTTTTTCAGAAATTTCACAATTTAATTTTCGATTTGCCAGCGCTTAGAGGTACTTGGTGTGAGAATCGCAGAGAAAGGCGGGCACCCACAATATTATTATTTCTTTCTCAGAAACTTCACAATTTAATCCTCCATTTGCCAGCGCTTAGGTAGTTGGTGTGAGAATCGCAGAGGAACGGGGCCACAATATTTTAATTTCTTTTTCAGAAATTTCACAATTTGATTTTCGATTTGCCAGCGCTTAGGTACTTGGTGTGAGAATCGCAGAGGAGGGGCGGCCGCACACAATATTTTAATTTCTTTTTCAGAAATTTCACAATTTAATTTTCGATTTGCCAGCGCTTAGAGGTACTTGGTGTGAGAATCGCAGAGAAGGGCGAGTATCCACAATATTATAATTTCTTTCTCAGAAATTTCACAATTTGATTTTCGATTTGCCAGCGCTTAGGTACTTGGTGTGAGAATCGCAGAGGAGGGGCGGCCGCACACAATATTTTAATTTCTTTTTCAGAATTTTCACACTTTAATTATCCATTTGCCAGCGCTTAGGTACTTGGTGTGAGAATCGCAGAGGAGAGCGGGCGCCCACAATATTTTAATTTCTTTTTCAAAAATTTCACAATATAATTCTCCATTTGCCAGCGCTTAGAGGTACTTGGTGTGAGAATCGCAGAGAAAGGCGGGCACCCACAATATTATTATTTCTTTCTCAGAAACTTCACAATTTAATCCTCCATTTGCCAGCGCTTAGGTAGTTGGTGTGAGAATCGCAGAGGAACGGGGCCACAATATTTTAATTTCTTTTTCAGAAATTTCACAATTTGATTTTCGATTTGCCAGCGCTTAGGTACTTGGTGTGAGAATCGCAGAGGAGGGGCGGCCGCACACAATATTTTAATTTCTTTTTCAGAAATTTCACAATTTAATTTTCGATTTGCCAGCGCTTAGAGGTACTTGGTGTGAGAATCGCAGAGAAGGGCGAGTATCCACAATATTATAATTTCTTTCTCAGAAATTTCACAATATTATTTTCGATATGCCAGCGCTTTGGTACTTGGTGTGAGAATCGCAGAAGAGGGGCGGGCGGCCACAATATTATAATTTCTTTTTCTGAAACTTCACAATATAATTCTCCATTTGCCAGCGCTTAGGTACTTGGTGTGAGAATCGAAGAGGAACGGGGCCACAATATTTTAATTTCTTTTTCAGAAATTTCACAATTTAATTCTCCATTTGCCAGCGCTTAGAGGTACTTGGTGTGAGAATCGCAGAGAAAGGCGGGCACCCACAATATTATAATTTCTTTCTCAGAAACTTCACAATTTTATTTTGCATTTGCCAGCTCTTAGAGGTACTTGGTGTGAGAATCGCAGAGGAACGGGGCCACAATATTTTAATTTAATCCTCCATATGCCAGCGCTTAGGTACTTGATGTGAGAATCGCAGAGGAGGGGCGGGCGCCCACAATATTTTAATTTCTTTTTCAGAAATTTCACAATTTAATTTTCGATTTGCCAGCGCTTAGAGGTACTTGGTGTGAGAATCGCAGAGAAGGGCGAGTATCCACAATATTATAATTTCTTTCTCAGAAATTTCCCAATTTAATTTTCGATTTGCCAGCGCTTAGGTACTTGGTGTGAGAATCGCAGAGGAGGGGCGGGCGCCCACAATATTTTAATTTCTTTTTCAGAATTTTCACACTTTAATTATCCATTTGCCAGCGCTTAGGTACTTGGTGTGAGAATCGCAGAGGAGAGCGGGCGCCCACAATATTTTAATTTCTTTTTCAAAAATTTCACAATATAATTCTCCATTTGCCAGCGCTTAGAGGTACTTGGTGTGAGAATCGCAGAGAAAGGCGGGCACCCACAATATTATTATTTCTTTCTCAGAAACTTCACAATTTAATCCTCCATTTGCCAGCGCTTAGGTAGTTGGTGTGAGAATCGCAGAGGAACGGGGCCACAATATTTTAATTTCTTTTTCAGAAATTTCACAATTTGATTTTCGATTTGCCAGCGCTTAGGTACTTGGTGTGAGAATCGCAGAGGAGGGGCGGCCGCACACAATATTTTAATTTCTTTTTCAGAAATTTCACAATTTAATTTTCGATTTGCCAGCGCTTAGAGGTACTTGGTGTGAGAATCGCAGAGAAGGGCGAGTATCCACAATATTATAATTTCTTTCTCAGAAATTTCCCAATTTAATTTTCGATTTGCCAGCGCTTAGGTACTTGGTGTGAGAATCGCAGAGGAGGGGCGGGCGCCCACAATATTTTAATTTCTTTTTCAGAATTTTCACACTTTAATTATCCATTTGCCAGCGCTTAGGTACTTGGTGTGAGAATCGCAGAGGAGAGCGGGCGCCCACAATATTTTAATTTCTTTTTCAAAAATTTCACAATATAATTCTCCATTTGCCAGCGCTTAGAGGTACTTGGTGTGAGAATCGCAGAGAAAGGCGGGCACCCACAATATTATTATTTCTTTCTCAGAAACTTCACAATTTAATCCTCCATTTGCCAGCGCTTAGGTAGTTGGTGTGAGAATCGCAGAGGAACGGGGCCACAATATTTTAATTTCTTTTTCAGAAATTTCACAATTTGATTTTCGATTTGCCAGCGCTTAGGTACTTGGTGTGAGAATCGCAGAGGAGGGGCGGCCGCACACAATATTTTAATTTCTTTTTCAGAAATTTCACAATTTAATTTTCGATTTGCCAGCGCTTAGAGGTACTTGGTGTGAGAATCGCAGAGAAGGGCGAGTATCCACAATATTATAATTTCTTTCTCAGAAATTTCACAATTTAATTTTCGATTTGCCAGCGCTTTGGTACTTGGTGTGAGAATCGCAGAAGAGGGGCGGGCGGCCACAATATTATAATTTCTTTTTCTGAAACTTCACAATTTAATTCTCCATTTGTCAGCGCTTAGGTACTTGGTGTGAGGATCGAAGAGGAACGGGGCCACAATATTTTAATTTCTTTTTCAGAAATTTCACAATTTAATTCTCCATTGCCAGCGCTTAGAGGTACTTGGTGTGAGAATCGCAGAGAAAGGCGGGCACCCACAATATTATAATTTCTTTCTCAGAAACTTCACAATTTTATTTTGCATTTGCCAGCTCTTGGAGGTACTTGGTGTGAGAATCGCAGAGGAACGGGGCCACAATATTTTAATTTAATCCTCCATATGCCAGCGCTTAGGTACTTGATGTGAGAATCGCAGAGGAGGGGCGGGCGCCCACAATATTTTAATTTCTTTTTCAGAAATTTCACAATTTAATTTTCGATTTGCCAGCGCTTAGAGGTACTTGGTGTGAGAATCGCAGAGAATCGCAGAGGAGGGGCGGCCGCACACAATATTTTAATTTATTTTTCAGAAATTTCACAATTTAATTTTCGATTTGCCAGCGCTTAGAGGTACTTGGTGTGAGAATCGCAGAGAAGGATGAGTATCCACAATATTATAATTTCTTTCTCAGAAATTTCACAATTTAATTTTCGATTTGCCAGCGCTTTGGTACTTGGTGTGAGCATCGCAGAAGAGGGGCGGGCGCCCACAATATTTTAATTTATTTTTCAGAAATTTCACAATTTAATTTTCGATTTGCCAGCGCTTAGAGGTACTTGGTGTGAGAATCGCAGAGAAGGATGAGTATCCACAATATTATAATTTCTTTCTCAGAAATTTCACAATTTAATTCTCCATTTACCAGAGCTTAGGTACTTCTTGGTGTGAGAATCGCAGAGAAAGGCGGGCACCCATAATACTATAATTTCTTTTTCAGAAATTTCACAATTTAATTCTCCATTTGCCAGCGCTTAGGTACTTGGTGTGAGAAACGCAGAGGAACGGGGCCATAATATTTTAATTTCTTTTTCAGAAATTTCACAATTTGATTTTCGATTTGCCAGCGCTTAGGTACTTGGTGTGAAAATCTCAGAGGAACGGGGCCACAATATTTTAATTTCATTTCTCAGAAATTTCACAATTTATTTCTCCATTTGCCAGAGTATAGGACTTGGTGTGAAAATCGCAGAGAATCGCAGAGGAGGGCGGGTGCCCACAATATTTTAATTTCTCACTCAGAAACTTCACAATTTTATTTTGCATTTGCCAGCGCTTAGGTAGTTGGTGTGAGAATCGCAGAGGAACGGGGCCACAATATTTTAATTTCTTTTTCAGAATTTTCACAATTTAATTCTCCATTTGCCAGCGCTTAGGTACTTGGCGTGAGAATCGCAGAGGAACGGGGCCACAATATTTTAATTTCTTTTTCAGAAATTTCACAATTTAATCCTCCATTTGCCAGCGCTTAGGTACTTGGTGTGAGAATCGCAGAGGAGGGGCGGCCGCCCACAATATTATAATTTCTTTTTCAGAAACTTCACAATTTAATTCTCCATTTGCCAGCGCTTAGGTACTTGGTGTGAGAATCGCAGAGGAACGGGGCCACAATATTTTAATTTCTTTTTCAGAAATTTCACAATTTAATCCTCCATTTGCCAGCGCTTAGGTACTTGGTGTGAGAATCGCAGAGAAGGGCGAGTATCCACAATATTTTAATTTCTTTTTCAGAAATTTCACAATATAATTCTCCATTTGCCAGCGCTTAGAGGTACTTGGTGTGAGAATCGCAGATAAAGGCTGGCACCCACAATATTATAATTTCTTTCTCAGAAATCTCACAATTTAATCCTCCATTTTCCAGCGCTTAGGTACTTGGTGTGAGAATCGCAGAGGAACGGGGCTACAATATTTTAATTTCTTTTTCAGAAATTTCACAATTTAATCCTCCATTTGCCAGCGCTTAGGTACTTGGTGTGAGAATCGCAGAGGAGGGGCGGCCGCCCACAATATTTTAATTTCTTTTTCAGAAATTTCACAATATAATTCTCCATTTGCCAGCGCTTAGAGGTACTTGGTGTGAGAATAGCAGAGAAAGGCGGGCACCCACAATATTATAATTTCTTTCTCAGAAATCTCACAATTTAATCCTCCATTTGCCAGCCCTTAGGTACTTGGTGTGAGAATCGCAGAGAAAGGCGGGCACCCACAATATTATAATTTCTTTCTCAGAAATCTCACAATTTAATTTTCGATTTGCCAGCGCTTAGGTACTTGGTGTGAGAATCGCAGAGGAGGGGCGGCCGCCCACAATATTTTAATTTCTTTTTCAGAAATTTCACAATTTAATTTTCGATTTGCCAGCGCTTAGAGGTACTTGGTGTGAGAATCGCAGAGGAGAGCGGGCGCCCACAATATTTTAATTTCTTTTTCAGAAATTTCACAATATAATTCTCCATTTGCCAGCGCTTAGAGGTACTTGGTGTGAGAATCGCAGAGAAAGGCGGGCACCCACAATATTATAATTTCTTTCTCAGAAACTTCACAATTTTATTTTGCATTTGCCAGCGCTTAGGTACTTGGTGTGAGAATCGCAGAGGAACGGGGCCACAATATTTTAATTTCTTCTTCAGAAATTTCACAATTTAATTCTCCATTTGCCAGCGCTTAGAGATACTTGGTGTGAGAATCGCAGAGAAAGGCGGGCACCCACAATATTATAATTTCTTTCTCAGAAATTTCACAATTTAATCCTCCATTTGCCAGCCCTTAGGTACTTGGTGTGAGAATCGCAGAGGAACGGGGCCACAATATTTTAATTTCTTTTTCGGAATTTTCACAATTTAATTCTCCATTTGCCAGCGCTTAGGTACTTGGCGTGAGAATCGCAGAGGAACGGGGCCACAATATTTTAATTTCTTTTTCAGAAATTTCACAATTTAATTTTCGATTTGCCAGCGCTTAGGTACTTGGTGTGAAAATCGCAGAGGAACGGGGCCACAATATTTTAATTTCATTTCTCAGAAATTTCACAATTTATTTGTCCATTTGCCAGAGTATAGGATTTGGTGTGCAAATCGCAGAGAATCGCAGAGGAGGGCGGGTGCCCACATTATTTTAATTTCTTTCTCTGAAACTTCACAATTTTATTTTGCATTTTCCAGCGCTTAGGTACTTTGTGTGAGAATCGCGGAGGAAAGGGGCCACAATATTTTAATTTCTTTTTCAGAATTTTCACAATTTAATCCACCATTTGCCAGCGCTTAGGTACTTGGTGTGAGAATCGCAGAGGAACGGGGCCACAATATTTTAATTTCTTTTTCAGAAATTTCACAATTTAATTTTCGATTTGCCAGCGCTTAGGTACTTGGTGTGAGAATCGCAGAGGAGGGGCGGGCGCCCACAATATTTTAATTTCTTTTTCAGAAATTTCACAATTTAATTTTCGATTTGCCAGCGCTTAGGTACTTGGTGTGAGAATCGCAGAGGAGAGCGGGCGCCCACAATATTTTAATTTCTTTTTCAGAAATTTCACAATTTAATTCTCCATTTGCCAGAGCTTAGGTACTTCTTGGTGTGAGAATCGCAGAGGAGAGCGGGCGCCCACAATATTTTAATTTCTTTTTCAGAAATTTCACAATTTAATTCTCCATTTGCCAGCGCTTAAGTACCTGGTGTGAGAATCGCAGAGGAACGGGGCCACAATATTTTAATTTAATCCTCCATATGCCAGCGCTTAGGTACTTGATGTGAGAATTGCAAAGGAACGGGGCCACAATATTTTGATTTCTTTTTTAGAAATTTCCCAATTTAATTTTCGATTTGCCAGCGCTTAGGTACTTGGTGTGAGAATCGCAGAGAATCGCAGAGGAGGGGCGGGCGCCCACAATATTTTAATTTCTTTTTCAGACATTTCACAATTTAATTTTCGATTTGCCAGCGCTTAGAGGTACTTGGTGTGAGAATCGCAGAGAAGGGCGAGTATCCACAATATTATAATTTCTTTCTCAGAAATTTCACAATATTATTTTCGATTTGCCAGCGCTTTGGTACTTGGTGTGAGAATCGCAGAAGAGGGGCGGGCGGCCACAATATTATAATTTCTTTTTCTGAAACTTCACAATATAATTCTCCATTTGCCAGCGCTTAGGTACTTGGTGTGAGAATCGAAGAGGAACGGGGCCACAATATTTTAATTTCTTTTTCAGAAATTTCACAATTTAATTCTCCATTTGCCAGCGCTTAGAGGTACTTGGTGTGAGAATCGCAGAGAAAGGCGGGCACCCACAATATTATAATTTCTTTCTCAGAAACTTCACAATTTTATTTTGCATTTGCCAGCTCTTAGAGGTACTTGGTGTGAGAATCGCAGAGGAACGGGGCCACAATATTTTAATTTAATCCTCCATATGCCAGCGCTTAGGTACTTGATGTGAGAATCGAAGAGGAACGGGGCCACAATATTTTAATTTCTTTTTCAGACATTTCACAATTTAATTTTCGATTTGCCAGCGCTTAGAGGTACTTGGTGTGAGAATCGCAGAGAAGGGCGAGTATCCACAATATTATAATTTCTTTCTCAGAAATTTCACAATATTATTTTCGATTTGCCAGCGCTTTGGTACTTGGTGTGAGAATCGCAGAAGAGGGGCGGGCGGCCACAATATTATAATTTCTTTTTCTGAAACTTCACAATATAATTCTCCATTTGCCAGCGCTTAGGTACTTGGTGTGAGAATCGAAGAGGAACGGGGCCACAATATTTTAATTTCTTTTTCAGAAATTTCACAATTTAATTCTCCATTTGCCAGCGCTTAGAGGTACTTGGTGTGAGAATCGCAGAGAAAGGCGGGCACCCACAATATTATAATTTCTTTCTCAGAAACTTCACAATTTTATTTTGCATTTGCCAGCTCTTAGAGGTACTTGGTGTGAGAATCGCAGAGGAACGGGGCCACAATATTTTAATTTAATCCTCCATATGCCAGCGCTTAGGTACTTGATGTGAGAATCGAAGAGGAGGGGCGGGCGCCCACAATATTTTAATTTCTTTTTCAGAAATTTCACAATTTAATTTTCGATTTGCCAGCGCTTAGAGGTACTTGGTGTGAGAATCGCAGAGAAGGGCGAGTATCCACAATATTATAATTTCTTTCTCAGAAATTTCCCAATTTAATTTTCGATTTGCCAGCGCTTAGGTACTTGGTGTGAGAATCGCAGAGGAGGGGCGGGCGCCCACAATATTTTAATTTCTTTTTCAGAAATTTCACAATTTAATTTTCGATATAGGACTTGGTGTGAAAATCGCAGAGAATCGCAGAGGAGGGCGGGTGCCCACAATATTTTAATTTCTTTCTCAGAAACTTCACAATTTTATTTTGCATTTGCCAGCGCTTAGGTAGTTGGTGTGAGAATCGCAGAGGAACGGGGCCACAATATTTTAATTTCTTTTTCAGAATTTTCACAATTTAATTCTCCATTTGCCAGCGCTTAGGTACTTGGCGTGAGAATCGCAGAGGAACGGGGCCACAATATTTTAATTTCTTTTTCAGAAATTTCACAATTTAATTCCTCCATTTGCCAGCGCTTAGGTACTTGGTGTGAGAATCGCAGAGGAGGGGCGTCCGCCCACAATATTATAATTTCTTTTTCAGAAACTTCACAATTTAATTCTCCATTTTCCAGCGCTTAGGTACTTGGTGTGAGAATCGCAGAGAAAGGCGGGCACCCACAATATTTTAATTTCTTTTTCAGAAATTTCACAATTTAATCCTCCATTTGCCAGCGCTTAGGTACTTGGTGTGAGAATCGCAGAGGAGGGGCGGCCGCCCACAATATTTTAATTTCTTTTTCAGAAATTTCACAATATAATTCTCCATTTGCCAAGCGCTTAGAGGTACTTGGTGTGAGAATCGCAGAGAAAGGCGGGCACCCACAATATTATAATTTCTTTCTCAGAAATCTCACAATTTAATCCTCCATTTTCCAGCGCTTAGGTACTTGGTGTGAGAATCGCAGAGGAACGGGGCCACAATATTTTAATTTCTTTTTCAGAAATTTCACAATTTAATCCTCCATTTGCCAGCGCTTAGGTACTTGGTGTGAGAATCGCAGAGGAGGGGCGGCCGCCCACAATATTTTAATTTCTTTTTCAGAAATTTCACAATTTAATTTTCGATTTGCCAGCGCTTAGGTACTTGGTGTGAGAATCGCAGAGGAGGGGCGGCCGCCCACAATATTTTAATTTCTTTTTCAGAAATTTCACAATTTAATTTTCGATTTGCCAGCGCTTAGAGGTACTTGGTGTGAGAATCGCAGAGGAGAGCGGGCGCCCACAATATTTTAATTTCTTTTTCAGAAATTTCACAATATAATTCTCCATTTGCCAGCGCTTAGAGGTACTTGGTGTGAGAATCGCAGAGAAAGGCGGGCACCCACAATATTATAATTTCTTTCTCAGAAACTTCACAATTTTATTTTGCATTTGCCAGCGCTTAGGTACTTGGTGTGAGAATCGCAGAGGAACGGGGCCACAATATTTTAATTTCTTCCTCAGAAATTTCACAATTTAATTCTCCATTTGCCAGCGCTTAGAGATACTTGGTGTGAGAATCGCAGAGAAAGGCGGGCACCCACAATATTATAATTTCTTTCTCAGAAATTTCACAATTTAATCCTCCATTTGCCAGCCCTTAGGTACTTGGTGTGAGAATCGCAGAGGAACGGGGCCACAATATTTTAATTTCTTTTTCGGAATTTTCACAATTTAATTCTCCATTTGCCAGCGCTTAGGTACTTGGTGTGAGAATCGCAGAGGAACGGGGCCACAATATTTTAATTTCTTTTTCAGAAATTTCACAATTTAATTTTCGATTTGCCAGCGCTTAGGTACTTGGTGTGAAAATCGCAGAGGAACGGGGCCACAATATTTTAATTTCATTTCTCAGAAATTTCACAATTTATTTGTCCATTTGCCAGAGTATAGGATTTGGTATGCAAATCGCAGAGAATCGCAGAGGAGGGCGGGTGCCCACATTATTTTAATTTCTTTCTCTGAAACTTCACAATTTTATTTTGCATTTTCCAGCGCTTAGGTACTTGGTGTGAGAATCGCTGAGGAAAGGGGCCACAATATTTTAATTTCTTTTTCAGAATTTTCACAATTTAATCCACCATTTGCCAGCGCTTAGGTACTTGGTGTGAGAATCGCAGAGGAACGGGGCCACAATATTTTAATTTCTTTTTCAGAAATTTCACAATTTAATTTTCGATTTGCCAGCGCTTAGGTACTTGGTGTGAGAATCGCAGAGGAGGGGCGGGCGCCCACAATATTTTAATTTCTTTTTCAGAAATTTCACAATTTAATTTTCGATTTGCCAGCGCTTAGGTACTTGGTGTGAGAATCGCAGAGGAGAGCGGGCGCCCACAATATTTTAATTTCTTTTTCAGAAATTTCACAATTTAATTCTCCATTTGCCAGAGCTTAGGTACTTCTTGGTGTGAGAATCGCAGAGGAGAGCGGGCGCCCACAATATTTTAATTTCTTTTTCAGAAATTTCACAATTTAATTCTCCATTTGCCAGCGCTTAAGTACCTGGTGTGAGAATCGCAGAGGAACGGGGCCACAATATTTTAATTTAATCCTCCATATGCCAGCGCTTAGGTACTTGATGTGAGAATTGCAAAGGAACGGGGCCACAATATTTTGATTTCTTTTTTAGAAATTTCCCAATTTAATTTTCGATTTGCCAGCGCTTAGGTACTTGGTGTGAGAATCGCAGAGAATCGCAGAGGAGGGGCGGGCGCCCACAATATTTTAATTTCTTTTTCAGACATTTCACAATTTAATTTTCGATTTGCCAGCGCTTAGAGGTACTTGGTGTGAGAATCGCAGAGAAGGGCGAGTATCCACAATATTATAATTTCTTTCTCAGAAATTTCACAATATTATTTTCGATTTGCCAGCGCTTTGGTACTTGGTGTGAGAATCGCAGAAGAGGGGCGGGCGGCCACAATATTATAATTTCTTTTTCTGAAACTTCACAATATAATTCTCCATTTGCCAGCGCTTAGGTACTTGGTGTGAGAATCGAAGAGGAACGGGGCCACAATATTTTAATTTCTTTTTCAGAAATTTCACAATTTAATTCTCCATTTGCCAGCGCTTAGAGGTACTTGGTGTGAGAATCGCAGAGAAAGGCGGGCACCCACAATATTATAATTTCTTTCTCAGAAACTTCACAATTTTATTTTGCATTTGCCAGCTCTTAGAGGTACTTGGTGTGAGAATCGCAGAGGAACGGGGCCACAATATTTTAATTTAATCCTCCATATGCCAGCGCTTAGGTACTTGATGTGAGAATCGCAGAGGAGGGGCGGGCGCCCACAATATTTTAATTTCTTTTTCAGAAATTTCACAATTTAATTTTCGATTTGCCAGCGCTTAGAGGTACTTGGTGTGAGAATCGCAGAGAAGGGCGAGTATCCACAATATTATAATTTCTTTCTCAGAAATTTCCCAATTTAATTTTCGATTTGCCAGCGCTTAGGTACTTGGTGTGAGAATCGCAGAGGAGGGGCGGGCGCCCACAATATTTTAATTTCTTTTTCAGAATTTTCACACTTTAATTATCCATATGCCAGCGCTTAGGTACTTGATGTGAGAATCGCAGAGGAGGGGCGGGCGCCCACAATATTTTAATTTCTTTTTCAGAAATTTCACAATTTAATTTTCGATTTGCCAGCGCTTAGAGGTACTTGGTGTGAGAATCGCAGAGAAGGGCGAGTATCCACAATATTATAATTTCTTTCTCAGAAATTTCCCAATTTAATTTTCGATTTGCCAGCGCTTAGGTACTTGGTGTGAGAATCGCAGAGAAAGGCGGGCACCCACAATATTATTATTTCTTTCTCAGAAACTTCACAATTTAATCCTCCATTTGCCAGCGCTTAGGTAGTTGGTGTGAGAATCGCAGAGGAACGGGGCCATAATATTTTAATTTCTTTTTCAGAAATTTCACAATTTGATTTTCGATTTGCCAGCGCTTAGGTACTTGGTGTGAGAATCGCAGAGGAGGGGCGGCCGCACACAATATTTTAATTTCTTTTTCAGAAATTTCACAATTTAATTTTCCATTTGCCAGCGCTTAGAGGTACTTGGTGTGAGAATCGCAGAGAAGGGCGAGTATCCACAATATTATAATTTCTTTCTCAGAAATTTCACAATTTAATTTTCGATTTGCCAGCGCTTTGGTACTTGGTGTGAGAATCGCAGAAGAGGGGCGGGCGGCCACAATATTATAATTTCTTTTTCTGAAACTTCACAATTTAATTCTCCATTTGTCAGCGCTTAGGTACTTGGTGTGAGGATCGAAGAGGAACGGGGCCACAATATTTTAATTTCTTTTTCAGAAATTTCACAATTTAATTCTCCATTTGCCAGCGCTTAGAGGTACTTGGTGTGAGAATCGCAGAGAAAGGCGGGCACCCACAATATTATAATTTCTTTCTCAGAAACTTCACAATTTTATTTTGCATTTGCCAGCTCTTGGAGGTACTTGGTGTGAGAATCGCAGAGGAACGGGGCCACAATATTTTAATTTAATCCTCCATATGCCAGCGCTTAGGTACTTGATGTGAGAATCGCAGAGGAGGGGCGGGCGCCCACAATATTTTAATTTCTTTTTCAGAAATTTCACAATTTAATTTTCGATTTGCCAGCGCTTAGAGGTACTTGGTGTGAGAATCGCAGAGAATCGCAGAGGAGGGGCGGCCGCACACAATATTTTAATTTATTTTTCAGAAATTTCACAATTTAATTTTCGATTTGCCAGCGCTTAGAGGTACTTGGTGTGAGAATCGCAGAGAAGGATGAGTATCCACAATATTATAATTTCTTTCTCAGAAATTTCACAATTTAATTTTCGATTTGCCAGCGCTTTGGTACTTGGTGTGAGAATCGCAGAAGAGGGGCGGGCGCCCACAATATTTTAATTTCTTTTTCAGAAATTTCACAATTTAATTTTCGATTTGCCAGCGCTTAGAGGTACTTGGTGTGAGAATCGCAGAGAAGGATGAGTATCCACAATATTATAATTTCTTTCTCAGAAATTTCACAATTTAATTTTCGATTTGCCAGCGCTTTGGTACTTGGTGTGAGAATCGCAGAAGAGGGGCGGGCGGCCACAATATTATAATTTCTTTTTCTGAAACTTCACAATATAATTCTCCATTTGCCAGCGCTTAGGTACTTGGTGTGAGAATCGCAGAAGAGGGGCGCGTGGCCACAATATTATAATTTCTTTTTCTGAAACTTCACAATATAATTCTCCATGTGCCAGCGCTTAGGTAGTTGGTGTGAGAATCGCAGAGGAACGGGGCCACAATATTTTAATTTCTTTTTCAGAAATTTCACAATTTAATTCTCCATTTGCCAGCGCTTAGAGGTACTTGGTGTGAGAATCGCAGAGAAAGGCGGGCACCCACAATATTATAATTTCTTTCTCAGAAACTTCACAATTTAATTCTCCATTTGCCAGAGCTTAGGTACTTCTTGGTGTGAGAATCGCAGAGGAGAGCGGGCGCCCACAATATTTTAATTTCTTTTTCAGAAATTTCACAATTTAATTCTCCATTTGCCAGCGCTTAAGTACCTGGTGTGAGAATCGCAGAGGAACGGGGCCATAATATTTTAATTTCTTTTTCAGAAATTTCACAATTTGATTTTCGATTTGCCAGCGCTTAGGTAATTGGTGTGCAAATCGCAGAGGAACGGGGCCACAAAATTTTAATTTCATTTCTCAGAAATTTCTTAATTTATTTATCCATTTGCCAGAGTATAGGACTTGGTGTGAAAATCTCAGAGAATCGCAGAGGAGGGCGGGTGCCCACAATATTTTAATTTCTTTTTCAGAAATTTCACAATTTAATTCTCCATTTGCCAGCGCTTAGGTACTTGGTGTGAGAATCGCAGAGGAACGGGGCCATAATATTTTAATTTCTTTTTCAGAAATTTCACAATTTAATCCTCCATTTGCCAGCGCTTAGGTACTTGGTGTGAGAATCGCAAAGGAACGGGGCCACAATATTTTAATTTCTTTTTCAGAAATTTCACAATTTAATTTTCGATTTGCCAGCGCTTAGGTACTTGGTGTGAGAATCGCAGAGGAGGGGCGGCCGCACACAATATTTTAATTTCTTTTTCAGAAATTTCACAATTTAATTTTCGATTTGCCAGCGCTTAGAGGTACTTGGTGTGAGAATCGCAGAGAAGGGCGAGTATCCACAATATTATAGTTTCTTTCTCAGAAATTTCACAATTTAATTTTCGATTGCCAGCGCTTTGGTACTTGGTGTGAGCATCGCAGAAGAGGGGCGGGCGGCCATAATATTATTTCTTTTTCAGAAACTTCACAATTTAATTCTCCATTTGCCAGCGCTTAGGTACATGGTTGAGAATCGCAGAGGAACGGAGCCACAATATTTTAATTTCATTTCTCAGAAATTTCACAATTTATTTCTCCATTTGCCAGCGCTTAGGTACTGGGTGTGAGAATCGCAGAGGAACGGGGCCATAATATTTTAATTTCTTTTTCAGAAATTTCACAATTTGATTTTCGATTTGCCAGCGCTTAGGTACTTGGTGTGAAAATCGCAGAGGAACGGGGCCACAATATTTTAATTTCATTTCTCAGAAATTTCACAATTTATTTCTCCATTTGCCAGAGTATAGGACTTGGTGTGAAAATCGCAGAGAATCGCAGAGGAGGGCGGGTGCCCACAACATTTTAATTTCTTTTTCAGAAACTTCACAATTTTATTTTGCATTTCCAGCGCTTAGGTACTTGGTGTGAGAATCGAAGAGGAGGGGCGGCCGCCCACAATATTTTAATTTCTTTTTCAGAAATTTCACAATTTAATTTTCGATTTGCCAGCGCTTAGAGGTACTTGGTGTGAGAATCGCAGAGGAACGGGGCCATAATATTTTAATTTCTTTTTCAGAATTTTCACAAATTAATTCTCCATTTGCCAGCGCTTAGGTACTTGGCGTGAGAATCGCAGAGGAACGGGGCCACAATATTTTAATTTCTTTTTCAGAAATTTCACAATTTATTTCTCCATTTGCCAGAGTATAGGACTTGGTGTGAAAATCGCAGAGAATCGCAGAGGAGGGCGGGTGCCCACAACATTTTAATTTCTTTTTCAGAAACTTCACAATTTTATTTTGCATTTGCCAGCGCTTAGGTACTTGGTGTGAGAATCGAAGAGGAGGGGCGGCTGCCCACAATATTTTAATTTCTTTTTCAGAAATTTCACAATTTAATTTTCGATTTGCCAGCGCTTTGGTACTTGGTGTGAGAATCGCAGAAGAGGGGCGGGCGGCCACAATATTATAATTTCTTTTTCTGAAACTTCACAATATAATTCTCCATTTGCCAGCGCTTAGGTACTTGGTGTGAGAATCGAAGAGGAACGGGGCCACAATATTTTAATTTCTTTTTCAGAAATTTCACAATTTAATTCTCCATTTGCCAGCGCTTAGAGGTACTTGGTGTGAGAATCGCAGAGAAAGGCGGGCACCCACAATATTATAATTTCTTTCTCAGAAACTTCACAATTTTATTTTGCATTTGCCAGCTCTTAGAGGTACTTGGTGTGAGAATCGCAGAGGAACGGGGCCACAATATTTTAATTTAATCCTCCATATGCCAGCGCTTAGGTACTTGATGTGAGAATCGCAGAGGAGGGGCGGGCGCCCACAATATTTTAATTTCTTTTTCAGAAATTTCACAATTTAATTTTCGATTTGCCAGCGCTTAGAGGTACTTGGTGTGAGAATCGCAGAGAAGGGCGAGTATCCACAATATTATAATTTCTTTCTCAGAAATTTCCCAATTTAATTTTCGATTTGCCAGCGCTTAGGTACTTGGTGTGAGAATCGCAGAGGAGGGGCGGGCGCCCACAATATTTTAATTTCTTTTTCAGAATTTTCACACTTTAATTATCCATATGCCAGCGCTTAGGTACTTGATGTGAGAATCGCAGAGGAGGGGCGGGCGCCCACAATATTTTAATTTCTTTTTCAGAAATTTCACAATTTAATTTTCGATTTGCCAGCGCTTAGAGGTACTTGGTGTGAGAATCGCAGAGAAGGGCGAGTATCCACAATATTATAATTTCTTTCTCAGAAATTTCCCAATTTAATTTTCGATTTGCCAGCGCTTAGGTACTTGGTGTGAGAATCGCAGAGAAAGGCGGGCACCCACAATATTATTATTTCTTTCTCAGAAACTTCACAATTTAATCCTCCATTTGCCAGCGCTTAGGTAGTTGGTGTGAGAATCGCAGAGGAACGGGGCCATAATATTTTAATTTCTTTTTCAGAAATTTCACAATTTGATTTTCGATTTGCCAGCGCTTAGGTACTTGGTGTGAGAATCGCAGAGGAGGGGGCGGCCGCACACAATATTTTAATTTCTTTTTCAGAAATTTCACAATTTAATTTTCCATTTGCCAGCGCTTAGAGGTACTTGGTGTGAGAATCGCAGAGAAGGGCGAGTATCCACAATATTATAATTTCTTTCTCAGAAATTTCACAATTTAATTTTCGATTTGCCAGCGCTTTGGTACTTGGTGTGAGAATCGCAGAAGAGGGGCGGGCGGCCACAATATTATAATTTCTTTTTCTGAAACTTCACAATTTAATTCTCCATTTGTCAGCGCTTAGGTACTTGGTGTGAGGATCGAAGAGGAACGGGGCCACAATATTTTAATTTCTTTTTCAGAAATTTCACAATTTAATTCTCCATTTGCCAGCGCTTAGAGGTACTTGGTGTGAGAATCGCAGAGAAGGGCGAGTATCCACAATATTATAATTTCTTTCTCAGAAATTTCACAATTTAATTTTCGATTTGCCAGCGCTTTGGTACTTGGTGTGAGAATCGCAGAAGAGGGGCGGGCGCCCACAATATTTTAATTTCTTTTTCAGAAATTTCACAATTTAATTTTCGATTTGCCAGCGCTTAGAGGTACTTGGTGTGAGAATCGCAGAGAAGGATGAGTATCCACAATATTATAATTTCTTTCTCAGAAATTTCACAATTTAATTTTCGATTTGCCAGCGCTTTGGTACTTGGTGTGAGAATCGCAGAAGAGGGGCGGGCGGCCACAATATTATAATTTCTTTTTCTGAAACTTCACAATATAATTCTCCATTTGCCAGCGCTTAGGTACTTGGTGTGAGAATCGCAGAAGAGGGGCGCGTGGCCACAATATTATAATTTCTTTTTCTGAAACTTCACAATATAATTCTCCATGTGCCAGCGCTTAGGTAGTTGGTGTGAGAATCGCAGAGGAACGGGGCCACAATATTTTAATTTCTTTTTCAGAAATTTCACAATTTAATTCTCCATTTGCCAGCGCTTAGAGGTACTTGGTGTGAGAATCGCAGAGAAAGGCGGGCACCCACAATATTATAATTTCTTTCTCAGAAACTTCACAATTTAATTCTCCATTTGCCAGAGCTTAGGTACTTCTTGGTGTGAGAATCGCAGAGGAGAGCGGGCGCCCACAATATTTTAATTTCTTTTTCAGAAATTTCACAATTTAATTTTCGATTTGCCAGCGCTTAGAGGTACTTGGTGTGAGAATCGCAGAGAAGGGCGAGTATCCACAATATTATAGTTTCTTTCTCAGAAATTTCACAATTTAATTTTCGATTGCCAGCGCTTTGGTACTTGGTGTGAGCATCGCAGAAGAGGGGCGGGCGGCCATAATATTATTTCTTTTTCAGAAACTTCACAATTTAATTCTCCATTTGCCAGCGCTTAGGTACATGGTTGAGAATCGCAGAGGAACGGAGCCACAATATTTTAATTTCATTTCTCAGAAATTTCACAATTTATTTCTCCATTTGCCAGCGCTTAGGTACTGGGTGTGAGAATCGCAGAGGAACGGGGCCATAATATTTTAATTTCTTTTTCAGAAATTTCACAATTTGATTTTCGATTTGCCAGCGCTTAGGTACTTGGTGTGAAAATCGCAGAGGAACGGGGCCACAATATTTTAATTTCATTCTCAGAAATTTCACAATTTATTTCTCCATTTGCCAGAGTATAGGACTTGGTGTGAAAATCGCAGAGAATCGCAGAGGAGGGCGGGTGCCCACAACATTTTAATTTCTTTTTCAGAAACTTCACAATTTTATTTTGCATTTCCAGCGCTTAGGTACTTGGTGTGAGAATCGAAGAGGAGGGGCGGCCGCCCACAATATTTTAATTTCTTTTTCAGAAATTTCACAATTTAATTTTCGATTTGCCAGCGCTTAGAGGTACTTGGTGTGAGAATCGCAGAGGAACGGGGCCATAATATTTTAATTTCTTTTTCAGAATTTTCACAATTTAATTCTCCATTTGCCAGCGCTTAGGTACTTGGCGTGAGAATCGCAGAGGAACGGGGCCACAATATTTTAATTTCTTTTTCAGAAATTTCACAATTTATTTCTCCATTTGCCAGAGTATAGGACTTGGTGTGAAAATCGCAGAGAATCGCAGAGGAGGGCGGGTGCCCACAACATTTTAATTTCTTTTTCAGAAACTTCACAATTTTATTTTGCATTTGCCAGCGCTTAGGTACTTGGTGTGAGAATCGAAGAGGAGGGGCGGCTGCCCACAATATTTTAATTTCTTTTTCAGAAATTTCACAATTTAATTTTCGATTTGCCAGCGCTTTGGTACTTGGTGTGAGAATCGCAGAAGAGGGGCGGGCGGCCACAATATTATAATTTCTTTTTCTGAAACTTCACAATATAATTCTCCATTTGCCAGCGCTTAGGTACTTGGTGTGAGAATCGCAGAAGAGGGGCGCGTGGCCACAATATTATAATTTCTTTTTCTGAAACTTCACAATATAATTCTCCATGTGCCAGCGCTTAGGTACTTGGTGTGAGAATCGAAGAGGAACGGGGCCACAATATTTTAATTTCTTTTTCAGAAATTTCACAATTTAATTCTCCATTTGCCAGCGCTTAGAGGTACTTGGTGTGAGAATCGCAGAGAAAGGCGGGCACCCACAATATTATAATTTCTTTCTCAGAAACTTCACAATTTAATTCTCCATTTGCCAGAGCTTAGGTACTTCTTGGTGTGAGAATCGCAGAGGAGAGCGGGCGCCCACAATATTTTAATTTCTTTTTCAGAAATTTCACAATTTAATTCTCCATTTGCCAGCGCTTAAGTACCTGGTGTGAGAATCGCAGAGGAACGGGGCCATAATATTTTAATTTCTTTTTCAGAAATTTCACAATTTGATTTTCGATTTGCCAGCGCTTAGGTAATTGGTGTGCAAATCGCAGAGGAACGGGGCCACAAAATTTTAATTTCATTTCTCAGAAATTTCTTAATTTATTTATCCATTTGCCAGAGTATAGGACTTGGTGTGAAAATCTCAGAGAATCGCAGAGGAGGGCGGGTGCCCACAATATTTTAATTTCTTTTTCAGAAATTTCACAATTTAATTCTCCATTTGCCAGCGCTTAGGTACTTGGTGTGAGAATCGCAGAGGAACGGGGCCATAATATTTTAATTTCTTTTTCAGAAATTTCACAATTTAATCCTCCATTTGCCAGCGCTTAGGTACTTGGTGTGAGAATCGCAGAGGAACGGGGCCACAATATTTAATTTCTTTTTCAGAAATTTCACAATTTAATTTTCGATTTGCCAGCGCTTAGGTACTTGGTGTGAGAATCGCAGAGGAGGGGCGGCCGCACACAATATTTTAATTTCTTTTTCAGAAATTTCACAATTTAATTTTCGATTTGCCAGCGCTTAGAGGTACTTGGTGTGAGAATCGCAGAGAAGGGCGAGTATCCACAATATTATAGTTTCTTTCTCAGAAATTTCACAATTTAATTTTCGATTGCCAGCGCTTTGGTACTTGGTGTGAGCATCGCAGAAGAGGGGCGGGCGGCCATAATATTATTTCTTTTTCAGAAACTTCACAATTTAATTCTCCATTTGCCAGCGCTTAGGTACATGGTTGAGAATCGCAGAGGAACGGAGCCACAATATTTTAATTTCATTTCTCAGAAATTTCACAATTTATTTCTCCATTTGCCAGCGCTTAGGTACTGGGTGTGAGAATCGCAGAGGAACGGGGCCATAATATTTTAATTTCTTTTTCAGAAATTTCACAATTTGATTTTCGATTTGCCAGCGCTTAGGTACTTGGTGTGAAAATCGCAGAGGAACGGGGCCACAATATTTTAATTTCATTTCTCAGAAATTTCACAATTTATTTCTCCATTTGCCAGAGTATAGGACTTGGTGTGAAAATCGCAGAGAATCGCAGAGGAGGGCGGGTGCCCACAACATTTTAATTTCTTTTTCAGAAACTTCACAATTTTATTTTGCATTTCCAGCGCTTAGGTACTTGGTGTGAGAATCGAAGAGGAGGGGCGGGCCGCCCACAATATTTTAATTTCTTTTCAGAAATTTCACAATTTAATTTTCGATTTGCCAGCGCTTAGAGGTACTTGGTGTGAGAATCGCAGAGGAACGGGGCCATAATATTTTAATTTCTTTTTCAGAATTTTCACAATTTAATTCTCCATTTGCCAGCGCTTAGGTACTTGGCGTGAGAATCGCAGAGGAACGGGGCCACAATATTTTAATTTCTTTTTCAGAAATTTCACAATTTATTTCTCCATTTGCCAGAGTATAGGACTTGGTGTGAAAATCGCAGAGAATCGCAGAGGAGGGCGGGTGCCCACAACATTTTAATTTCTTTTTCAGAAACTTCACAATTTTATTTTGCATTTGCCAGCGCTTAGGTACTTGGTGTGAGAATCGAAGAGGAGGGGCGGCTGCCCACAATATTTTAATTTCTTTTTCAGAAATTTCACAATTTAATTTTCGATTTGCCAGCGCTTAGAGGTACTTGGTGTGAGAATCGCAGAGGAGAGCGGGCGTCCACAATATTTTAATTTCTTTTTCAGAAATTTCACAATTTAATTCTCCATTTTCCAGCGCTTAGAGGTACTTGGTGTGAGAATCGCAGAGAAAGGCGGGCACCCACAATATTATAATTTCTTTTTCAGAAATTTCACAATTTAATTTTCGATTTGCCAGCGCTTAGAGGTACTTGGTGTGAGAATCGCAGAGGAACGGGGCCACAATATTTTAATTTCTTTTTCAGAAATTTCACAATTTAATTTTCGATTTGCCAGCGCTTAGGTACTTGGTGTGAGAATCGCAAAGGAGGGGCGGCCGCCCACAATATTTTAATTTCTTTTTCAGAAATTTCACAATTTATTTTCGATTTGCCCGCGCTTAGAGGTACTTGGTGTGAGAATCGCAGAGGAGAGCGGGCGCCCACAATATTTTAATTTCTTTTTCAGAAATTTCACAATTTAATTCTCCATTTGCCAGCGCTTAGAGGTACTTGGTTTGAGAATCGCAGAGAAAGGCGGGTACCCACAATATTATTATTTCTTTCTCAGAAACTTCACAATTTTATTTTGCATTTGCCAGCGCTTAGGTACTTGGTGTGAGAATCGCAGAGGAACGGGGCCACAATATTTTAATTTCTTTTTCAGAATTTTCACAATTTAATTCTCCATTTGCCAGCGCTTAGGTACTTGGTGTGAGAATCGCAGAGGAACGGGCCACAATATTTAATTTCTTTTTCAGAAATTTCACAATTTAATTCTCCATTTGCCAGCGCTTAGAGGTACTTGGTGTGAGAATCGCAGAGAAAGGCGGGCACCCACAATATTATAATTTCTTTCTCAGAAACATCACAATTTTATTTTGCATTTGCCAGCGCTTAGGTACTTGGTGTGAGAATCGCAGAGGAACGGGGCCATAATATTTTAATTTCTTTTTCAGAAATTTCACAATTTGATTTTCGATTTGCCAGCGCTTAGGTACTTGGTGTGAAAATCGCAGAGGAACGGGGCCACAATATTTTAATTTCATTTCTCAGAAATTTCACAATTTATTTCTCCATTTGCCAGAGTATAGGACTTGGTGTGAAAATCGCAGAGAATCGCAGAGGAGGGCGGGTGCCCACAATATTTTAATTTCTTTTTCAGAAACTTCACAATTTTATTTTGCATTTGCCAGCGCTTTGGTACTTGGTGTGAGAATCGAAGAGGAGGGGCGGCTGCCCACAATATTTTAATTTCTTTTTCAGAAATTTCACAATTTAATTTTCGATTTGCCAGCGCTTAGAGGTACTTGGTGTAAGAATCGCAGAGAAAGGAGGGCACCCACAATATTATAATTTCTTTCTCAGAAATTTCACAATTTAATCCTCCATTTGCCAGCGCTTAGGTACTTGGTGTGAGAATCGCAGAGGAACGGGGCCACAATATTTTAATTTCTTTTTCAGAAATTTCACAATTTAATCCTCCATTTGCCAGCGCTTAGGTACTTGGTGTGAGAATCGCAGAGGAACGAGGCCATAATATTTTAATTTCTTTTTCAGAAATTTCACAATTTTATTTTGCATTTGCCAGCGCTTAGGTACTTGGTGTGAGAATCGCAGAGGAGGGGCGGGCGCCCACAATATTTTAATTTCTTTTTCAGAAATTTCACAATTTAATTCTCCATTTGCCAGCGCTTAAGTACCTGGTGTGAGAATCGCAGAGGAACGGGGCCACAATATTTTAATTTCTTTTCAGAAATTTCACAATTTAATTCTCCATTTGCCAGCGCTTAGACGTACTTGGTGTGAGAATCGCAGAGAAAGGCGGGCACCCATAATATTATAATTTCTTTCTCAGAAATTTCACAATTTAATCCTCCATTTGCCAGCGCTTAGGTACTTGGTGTGAGAATCGCAGAGGAACGGGGCCACAATATTTTAATTTCATTTCTCAGAAATTTCACAATTTATTTCTCCATTTGCCAGAGTATAGGACTTGGTGTGAAAATCGCAGAGAATCGCAGAGGAGGGCGGGTGCCCACAATATTTTAATTTCTTTTTCAGAAACTTCACAATTTTATTTTGCACTTGCCAGCGCTTAGGTACTTGGTGTGAGAATCGAAGAGGAGGGGCGGCCGCCCACAATATTTTAATTTCTTTTTCAGAAATTTCACAATTTAATTTTCGATTTGCCAGCGCTTAGGTACTTGGTGTGAGAATCGAAGAGGAGGGGCGGCCGCCCACAATATTTTAATTTCTTTCTCAGAAATTTCACAATTTAATTTTCGATTTGCCAGCGCTTTGGTACTTGGTGTGAGAATCGCAGAAGAGGGGCGGGTGCCCACAACATTTTAATTTCTTTTTCAGAAACTTCACAATTTTATTTTGCATTTGCCAGCGCTTAGGTACTTGGTGTGAGAATCGCAGAGGAGAGCGGGCGCCCACAATATTTTAATTTCTTTTTCAGAAATTTCACAATATAATTCTCCATTTGCCAGCGCTTAAGTACCTGGTGTGAGAATCGCAGAGGAACGGGGCCATAATATTTTAATTTCTTTTTCAGAAATTTCACAATTTGATTTTCGATTTGCCAGCGCTTAGGTAATTGGTGTGCAAATCGCAGAGGAACGGGGCCACAATATTTTAATTTCATTTCTCAGAAATTTCACAATTTATTTATCCATTTACCAGAGTATAGGACTTGGTGTGAAAATCTCAGAGAATCGCAGAGGAGGGCGGGTGCCCACAATATTTTAATTTCTTTTTCAGAAATTTCACAATTTAATTCTCCATTTGCCAGCGCTTAGGTACTTCTTGGTGTGAGAATCGCAGAGGAACGGGGCCATAATATTTTAATTTCTTTTTCAGAAATTTCACAATTTATTTCTCCATTTGCCAGCGCTTAGGTACTTGGTATGAGAATCGCAGAGGAACGGGGCCATAATATTTTAATTTCTTTTTCAGAAATTTCACAATTTGATTTTCGATTTGCCAGCGCTTAGGTACTTGGTGTGAAAATCGCAGAGGAACGGGGCCACAATATTTTAATTTTCATTTCTCAGAAATTTCACAATTTATTTCTCCATTTGCCAGAGTCTAGGACTTGGTGTGAAAATCTCAGAGAATCGCAGAGGAGAGCGGGCGCCCACAATATTTTAATTTCTTTTTCAGAAATTTCACAATTTAATTCTCCATTTGCCAGCGCTTAGGTACTTGGTGTGAGAATCGCAGAGAAGGGCGGGCACCCACAATATTATAATTTCTTTCTCAGAAATTTCACAATTTAATCCTCCATTTGCCAGCGCTTAGGTACTTGGTGTGAGAATCGCAGAGGAACGGGGCCACAATATTTTAATTTCTTTTCAGAAATTTCACAATTTAATTTTCGATTTGCCAGCGCTTAGGTACTTGGTGTGAGAATCGCAGAGGAGGGGCGGCCGCCCACAATATTTTAATTTCTTTTTCAGAAATTTCACAATTTATTTTCGATTTGCCCGCGCTTAGAGGTACTTGGTGTGAGAATCGCAGAGGAGGGGCGGGCGCCCACAATATTTTAATTTCTTTTTCAGAAATTTCACAATTTAATTCTCCATTTGCCAGCGCTTAGAGGTACTTGGTGTGAGAATCGCAGAGAAAGGCGGGTACCCACAATATTATTATTTCTTTCTCAGAAACTTCACAATTTAATTTTCGATTTGCCAGCGCTTTGGTACTTGGTGTGAGAATCGCAGAAGAGGGGCGGGCGGCCACAATATTTTAATTTCTTTTTCAGAATTTTCACAATTTAATTCTCCATTTGCCAGCGTTTAGGTACTTGGCGTGAGAATCGCAGAGGAACGGGCCACAATATTTTAATTTCTTTTTCAGAAATTTCACAATTTAATTCTCCATTTGCCAGCGCTTAGAGGTACTTGGTGTGAGAATCGCAGAGAAAGGCGGGCACCCACAATATTGTAATTTCTTTCTCAGAAACTTCACAATTTTATTTTGCATTTGCCAGCGCTTAGGTACTTGGTGTGAGAATCGCAGAGGAACGGGGCCATAATATTTTAATTTCTTTTTCAGAAATTTCACAATTTATTTCTCCATTTGCCAGAGTATAGGACTTGGTGTGAAAATCGCAGAGAATCGAAGAGGAGGGGCGGCCGCCCACAATATTTTAATTTCTTTTTCAGAAATTTCACAATTTAATTTCGATTTGCCAGCGCTTAGAGGTACTTGGTGTGAGAATCGCAGAGGACGGGGCCACAATATTTTAATTTCTTTTTCAGAATTTTCACAATTTAATTCTCCATTTGCCAGCGCTTAGGTACTTGGCGTGAGAATCGCAGAGGAACGGGGCCACAGTATTTTAATTTCTTTTTCAGAAATTTCACAATTTAATCCTCCATTTGCCAGCGCTTAGGTACTTGGTGTGAGAATCGCAGAGGAACGGGGCCATAATATTTTAATTTCTTTTTCAGAAATTTCACAATTTAATTCTCCATTTGCCAACGCTTAGGTACTTGGCGTGAGAATCGCAGAGGAGGGGCGGGCGCCCACAATATTTTAATTTATTTTTCAGAAATTTCACAATTTAATTTTCGATTTGCCAGCGCTTAGGTACTTGGTGTGAGAATCTCAGAGGAGAGCGGGCGCCCACAATATTTTAATTTCTTTTTCAGAAATTTCACAATTTAATTTTCGATTTGCCAGCGCTTAGGTACTTGGTGTGAGAATCGCAGAGAAGGGCGGCGCCCACAATATTTTAATTTCTTTTTCAGAAATTTCACAATTTAATTCTCATTTGCCAGCGCTTAGAGGTACTTGGTGTGAGAATCGCAGAGAAAGGCGGGCACCACAATATTTAATTTCTTTCTCAGAAATTTCACAATTTTATTTTGCATTTGCCAGCGCTTAGGTACTTGGTGTGAGAATCGCAGAGGAAGCGGGCCACAATATTTTAATTTAACATCCACCATTTCCAGCGCTTAGGTACTTGGTGTGAGAATCGCAGAGGAACGGGGCCACAATATTTTAATTTCTTTTTCAGAAATTTCACAATTTAATTTTCGATTTGCCAGCGCTTAGGTACTTGGTGTGAGAATCGCAGAGGAGGGCGGCGCCCACTATTTTAATTTCTTTTCAGAAACTTCACAATTTAATTCTCATTTGCCAGCGCTTAGGTACTTCTTGGTGTGAGAATCGCAGAG
>NW_022060732.1:0-71910 GCF_003285725.1 Scaptodrosophila lebanonensis
TGCACACCTGCGCTATAATACCATATTTGAGCTCAAATTTCAGCTTCCTAGCTTCTACGGTTTGGGCTGTGGGCTTTGACGTGGTTCATTTTGGTGTCTAATTGCCGCCTCCATAATTCGCCTCCAAGACAAGTTTCAAAATTCAGGTATGCAGTTTTATTTATATTCTTTTATTGGTTTTGCAAACCAATTTTAGTTCGATTACCATCGAAATTTGGATTTTTCCAACAACTTTTGCAGCTCGTTTCGCCCCTTTGTAGCTCGAATTTTCAAATTCCCTTCTTAATGCACACCTGGACTATAATAGAATACCTGAGCATAAATTTCAGTTTCCTAGCTTCTACGTTTAGAGCTGTGGGCTGTTGACGTGGTTTCCTTTTGTGACTCAATTGACGTCCCCAGTTTTATTTGTATCTTTTATGGATTTTGGAAACCTAATATTAGGTCGATTATTCAATCGAATTTGGATTTTTCCAACAACTTTTGCAGCTCGTTTTCCCCCCTGTTGTACTCGAGTTTCCAAATCCCTTCTTAGTGCACACCTGCGCTATAATACCATATTTGAGCTCAAATTTCAGCTTCCTAGCTTCTACGGTTGGGCTGTGGGCTGTTGACGTGGTTTTTCATTTTGTGTCTAATTGCCGCCTCCATAATTCAGCCTCCAAGACAAGTTTCAAATTCGAGTATGCAGTTTTATTCATTTTCTTTATTGATTTGGAAAACACTAATTAGGTCGACTATTCAAGTCGAAATGTGGATTTTTCCAACAAACTTTGCACCTCTCTTCCACCCTTTGTAGCTCGAATTTTCAAATTCCTTCTTAGTGCACACCTGCGCTATAAATGCATACTTGAGCCAAATTTAAGCTTCCTAGTTTCTACGGTTTGGGCTGTGGGCTCTTGACATGGTTCATTTTGTGTCTAATTGCCGCCTCCATAATTCCAGCCTTCCAAGACAAAGTTTTCAAAAATTCGAGTATGCAGTTTTTATCATTTTCTTTTATTGATTTTGGAAACCTAATATTAGGTCGACTATTCAATCGAAATGTGGAGTTTTCCAACAAAACTTTGCACCTCCTCTTTCACCCTTTGCAGCTCGAAGTTTCCAAATCCCCTTCTTAGTGCACACCTGCGCTATTCAATCGAAATGTGGATTTTTCCAAACAAAACTTGGCAACCTCCTCTTTCACCCTTTTGCAGCTCGAAGTTTCCAAATCCCCTTCTTAGTGCACACTTGCGCTATAATAGCATACTTGAGACCAAATTGCAGCTTCCTAGCTTCTACGGGTTTGGGCTGTGGGCCTCTTGACACTGGTTTCATTTTGTGTCTAATTGCCGCCTCCATAATTCAGCCTCCAAGACAGTTTCAAATTCGAGTATGCAGTTTTATTCATTTTCTTTTATTAATTTGGAAAACCTAATATTAGGTCGATTATTCAAGCGAAAGTTGGATTTTCCAAACAAACTTTGCAGCTCCTTTTCCACCCTTTGTAGCTCGCAATTTTCAAATTCCCTCTTAGTGCACACCTGCACTATAAAGAATACTTGAGCCCAAATTTCAGCTTCCTAGCTTCTACGGTATGGGGCTGTGGGCTGTTGACGTGGTTTCATTTTGGTGCCTAATTGACGCCTCCAAGACAAGTTTCAAAAATTCGAGTATGAAGTTTTATTTATATTCTTTTATTGGGTTTGCAAACCAATTTTTAGTTCGATTAACCAATCGATTTGTCGATTTTTTCAAACAAAATTAGGAGCTCGTTTCCCCCCTGTGGAGCTCGAAGTTTCCAAATCCCCTTCTTAGTGCACAACCTGCGCTATAATAGCATACTTGAGACCAAATTGCAGCTTCCTAGCTTCTACGGTTTGGGCTGTGGGCTCTTGACATGGTTTCATTTTGTGTCTAATTGCCGCCTCCATAATTCAGCCTCCAAGACAAGTTTCAAAATTCGAGTATGCAGTTTTATTCATTTTCTTTTATTGATTTTGGAAAACTAATATTAGGTCGACTATTCAATCGAAATGTGGATTTTTCCAACAAACTTTGCACCTCTTCTTCCACCCTTTGTAGCTCGAATTTTTCAAATTCCCTTCTTAGTGCACACCTGCACTATATAGAATACTTGAGACCAAATTGCAGCTTCCTAGCTTCTACGGTTTGGGCTGTGGTCTGTTGACATGGTTTCATTTTGTGTCTAATTGCCGCCTCCATAATTCAGCCTCCAAGACAAGTTTCAAAATTCGAGTATGCAGTTTTATTCATTTTCTTTTATTGATTTTGGAAAACTAATATTAGGTCGACTATTCAATCGAAATGTGGATTTTTCCAACAAACTTGCACCTCTTCTTCCACCCTTTGTAGCTCGAATTTTTCAAATTCCCTTCTTAGTGGCACACCTGCACTATAATAGAATACTTGAGACCAAATTGCAGCTTCCTAGCTTCTACGGTTTGGGCTGTGGTCTGTTGACATGGTTTTCATTTTGTGTCTAATTGCCGCCTCCATAATTTAGCCTCCAAGACAAGTTTCAAATTCGAGTATGCAGTTTTATTCATTTTCTTTTATGGATTTTGGAAACCTAATATTAGGTCGACTATTCAATCGAAATGTGGATTTTTCCAACAAAACTTTGCACCTCCTCTTTCACCCTTTGCAGCTCGAAGTTTCCAAATCCCCTTCTTAGTGCACACCTGCGCTATTCAATCGAAATGTGGATTTTTCCAACAAAACTTTGCACCTCCTCTTTCACCCTTTGCAGCTCGAAGTTTCCAAATCCCCTTCTTAGTGCACACTTGCGCTATAATAGCATACTTGAGACCAAATTGCAGCTTCCTAGCTTCTACGGTTTGGGCTGTGGGCTCTTGACATGGTTTCATTTTGTGTCTAATTGCCGCCTCCATAATTCAGCCTCCAAGACAAGTTTCAAAATTCGAGTATGCAGTTTTATTCATTTTCTTTTATTGATTTTGGAAACTAATATTAGGTCGACTATTCAATCGAAATGTGGATTTTTCCAACAAACTTTGCAGCTCCATTTCCACCCTTTGTAGCTCGAATTTTTCAAATTCCCTTCATAGTGCACTCCTGGACAATAATAGCATACTTGAGCCCAAATTTCAGTTTCCTAGCTTCTACGGTTTGGGCTGTGGTCTGTTGACGTGGTTTCATTTTGTGTCTAATTGCCGCCTCCATAATTCAGCCCCTAAGACAAGTTTCAAAATTCGAGTATGCAGTTTTATTTATATTCTTTTATTGATTTTGGAAACCTAATATTAGGTCGATTATTCAAGCGAAATGTGGATTTTTCCAACAAACTTTGCAGCTCCTTTTCCACCCTTTGTAGCTCGAAGTTTCCAAAATCCCCCTTCTTAGTGCACACCTGCGCTATAAAAGAATACTTGAGCCCAAATTTCAGCTTCCTAGCTTCTACGGTATGGGCTGTGGGCTGTTGACGTGGTTTCATTTTGTGCCTAATTGACGCCTCCAAGACAAGTTTCAAAATTCGAGTATGAAGTTTATTTATATTCTTTTATTGGGTTTGCAAACCAATTTTTAGTTCGATTTAACCAATCGATTTGTCGATTTTTCAAACAAAATTAGGAGCTCGTTCCCCCCTGTGGAGCTCGAAGTTTCCAAATCCCCTTCTTAGTGCACACCTGCGCTATAATACCATATTTGAGACCAAATTGCAGCTTCCTAGCTTCTACGGTTTGGGCTGTGGGCTCTTGACATGGTTTCATTTTGTGTCTAATTGCCGCCTCCATAATTCAGCCTCCAAGACAAGTTTCAAAATTTCGAGTATGCAGTTTTATTCATTTTCTTTTATTGATTTTGGGAAAACTAATATAGGTCGACTATTCAATCGAAATGAGGATTTTTCCAACAAACTTTGCACCTCTTCTTCCACCCTTTGTAGCTCGAATTTTTCAAATTCCCTTCTTAGTGCACACCTGCACTATAATAGAATACTTGAACCCAAATTTCAGATTCCTAACTTTTACAGTTTGGGCTGTGGGCTGTTGACATGGTTTCATTTTGTGTCTAATTGCCGCCTCCATAATTCAGCCTCCAAGACAAGTTTCAAAATTCGAGTATGCAGTTTTATTCATTTTCTTTTATTGATTTTGGAAACCTAATATTAGGTCGACTATTCAATCGAAATGTGGATTTTTCCAACAAACTTTGCACCTCTTCTTCCACCCTTTGTAGCTCGAATTTTTCAAATTCCCTTCTTAGTGCACACCTGCACTATAATAGAATACTTGAGACCAAATTGCAGCTTCCTAGCTTCTACGGTTTGGGCTGTGGGCTCTTGACATGGTTTCATTTTGTGTCTAATTGCCGCCTCCATAATTCAGCCTCCAAGACAAGTTTCAAAATTCGAGTATGCAGTTTTATTCATTTTCTTTTATTGATTTTGGAAACCTAATATTAGGTCGATTATTCAAGCGAAATGTGGATTTTTCCAACAAACTTTGCAGCTCCTTTTCCACCATTTGTAGCTCGCAATTTTCAAATTCCCTTCTTAGTGCACACCTGCACTATAAAAGAATACTTGAGCCCAAATTTCAGCTTCCTAGCTTCTACGGTATGGGCTTGTGGGCTGTTGACGTGGTTTCATTTTGTGCCTAATTGACGCCTCCAAGACAAGTTTCAAAATTCGAGTATGAAGTTTTATTTATATTCTTTTATTGGGTTTGCAAACCAATTTTTAGTTCGATTAACCAATCGATTTGTCGATTTTTCAAACAAAATTAGGAGCTCGTTTCCCCCCTGTGGAGCTCGAAGTTTCCAAATCCCCTTCTTAGTGCACACCTGCGCTATAATAGCATACTTGAGACCAAATTGCAGCTTCCTAGCTTCTACGGTTTGGGCTGTGGGCTCTTGACATGGTTTCATTTTGTGTCTAATTGCCGCCTCCATAATTCAGCCTCCAAGACAAGTTTCAAAATTCGAGTATGCAGTTTTATTCATTTTCTTTTATTGATTTTGGAAAACTAATATTAGGTCGACTATTCAATCGAAATGTGGATTTTTCCAACAAACTTTGCACCTCTTCTTCCACCCTTTGTAGCTCGAATTTTTCAAATTCCCTTCTTAGTGCACACCTGCACTATAATAGAATACTTGAGACCAAATTGCAGCTTCCTAGCTTCTACGGTTTGGGCTGTGGTCTGTTGACATGGTTTCATTTTGTGTCTAATTGCCGCCTCCATAATTCAGCCTCCAAGACAAGTTTCAAAATTCGAGTATGCAGTTTTATTCATTTTCTTTTATTGATTTTGGAAAACTAATATTAGGTCGACTATTCAATCGAAATGTGGATTTTTCCAACAAACTTTGCACCTCTTCTTCCACCCTTTGTAGCTCGAATTTTTCAAATTCCCTTCTTAGTGCACACCTGCACTATAATAGAATACTTGAGACCAAATTGCAGCTTCCTAGCTTCTACGGTTTGGGCTGTGGTCTGTTGACATGGTTTCATTTTGTGTCTAATTGCCGCCTCCATAATTTAGCCTCCAAGACAAGTTTCAAAATTCGAGTATGCAGTTTTATTCATTTTCTTTTATGGATTTTGGAAACCTAATATTAGGTCGACTATTCAATCGAAATGTGGATTTTTCCAACAAAACTTTGCACCTCCTCTTTCACCCTTTGCAGCTCGAAGTTTCCAAATCCCCTTCTTAGTGCACACCTGCGCTATTCAATCGAAATGTGGATTTTTCCAACAAAACTTTGCACCTCCTCTTTCACCCTTTGCAGCTCGAAGTTTCCAAATCCCCTTCTTAGTGCACACTTGCGCTATAATAGCATACTTGAGACCAAATTGCAGCTTCCTAGCTTCTACGGTTTGGGCTGTGGGCTCTTGACATGGTTTCATTTTGTGTCTAATTGCCGCCTCCATAATTCAGCCTCCAAGACAAGTTTCAAAATTCGAGTATGCAGTTTTATTCATTTTCTTTTATTGATTTTGGAAAACTAATATTAGGTCGACTATTCAATCGAAATGTGGATTTTTCCAACAAACTTTGCAGCTCCATTTCCACCCTTTGTAGCTCGAATTTTTCAAATTCCCTTCATAGTGCACACCTGGACAATAATAGCATACTTGAGCCCAAATTTCAGTTTCCTAGCTTCTACGGTTTGGGCTGTGGTCTGTTGACGTGGTTTCATTTTGTGTCTAATTGCCGCCTCCATAATTCAAGCCCCTAAGACAAGTTTCAAAATTCGAGTATGCAGTTTTATTTATATTCTTTTATTGATTTTGGAAACCTAATATTAGGTCGATTATTCAAGCGAAATGTGGATTTTTCCAACAAACTTTGCAGCTCCTTTTCCACCCTTTGTAGCTCGAAGTTTCCAAATTCCCTTCTTAGTGCACACCTGCACTATAATAGAATACTTGAGACCAAATTGCAGCTTCCTAGCTTCTACGGTTTGGGCTGTGGTCTGTTGACATGGTTTCATTTTGTGTCTAATTGCCGCCTCCATAATTTAGCCTCCAAGACAAGTTTCAAAATTCGAGTATGCAGTTTTATTCATTTTCTTTTATGGATTTTGGAAACCTAATATTAGGTCGACTATTCAATCGAAATGTGGATTTTTCCAACAAAACTTTGCACCTCCTCTTTCACCCTTTGCAGCTCGAAGTTTCCAAATCCCCTTCTTAGTGCACACCTGCGCTATTCAATCGAAATGTGGATTTTTTCCAACAAAACTTTGCACCTCCTCTTTCACCCTTTGCAGCTCGAAGTTTCCAAATCCCCTTCTTAGTGCACACTTGCGCTATAATAGCATACTTGAGACCAAATTGCAGCTTCCTAGCTTCTACGGTTTGGGCTGTGGGCTCTTGACATGGTTTCATTTTGTGTCTAATTGCCGCCTCCATAATTCAGCCTCCAAGACAAGTTTCAAAATTCGAGTATGCAGTTTTATTCATTTTCTTTTATTGATTTTGGAAAACTAATATTAGGTCGACTATTCAATCGAAATGTGGATTTTTCCAACAAACTTTGCAGCTCCATTTCCACCCTTTGTAGCTCGAATTTTTCAAATTCCCTTCATAGTGCACACCTGGACAATAATAGCATACTTGAGCCCAAATTTCAGCTTCCTAGCTTCTACGGTTTGGGCTGTGGTCTGTTGACGTGGTTTCATTTTGTGTCTAATTGCCGCCTCCATAATTCAGCCTCCAAGACAAGTTTCAAAATTCGAGTATGCAGTTTTATTCATTTTCTTTTATTGATTTTGGAAACTTAATATTAGGTCGACTATTCAATCGAAATGTGGATTTTTCCAACAAACTTTGCACCTCCTCTTCCACCCTTTGCAGCTCGAAGTTTCCAAATCCCCTTCTTAGTGCACACCTGCGCTATAATAGCATACTTGAGACCAAATTGCAGCTTCCTAGCTTCTACGGTTTGGGCTGTGGGCTCTTGACATGGTTTCATTTTGTGTCTAATTGCCGCCTCCATAATTCAGCCTCCAAGACAAGTTTCAAAATTCGAGTATGCAGTTTTATTCATTTTCTTTTATTGATTTTGGAAAACTAATATTAGGTCGACTATTCAATCGAAATGTGGATTTTTCCAACAAACTTTGCACCTCTTCTTCCACCCTTTGTAGCTCGAATTTTTCAAATTCCCTTCTTAGTGCACACCTGCACTATAATAGAATACTTGAGACCAAATTGCAGCTTCCTAGCTTCTACGGTTTGGGCTGTGGTCTGTTGACGTGGTTTCATTTTGTGTCTAATTGCCGCCTCCATAATTTAGCCTCCAAGACAAGTTTCAAAATTCGAGTATGCAGTTTTATTCATTTTCTTTTATTGATTTTGGAAACTTAATATTAGGTCGACTATTCAATCGAAATGTGGATTTTTCCAACAAAACTTTGCACCTCCTCTTACACCCTTTGCAGCTCGAATTTTTCAAATACCCTTCTTAGTGCACACCTGCGCTATTCAATCGAAATGTGGATTTTTCCAACAAAACTTTGCACCTCCTCTTTCACCCTTTGCAGCTCGAAGTTTCCAAATCCCCTTCTTAGTGCACACTTGCGCTATAATAGCATACTTGAGACCAAATTGCAGCTTCCTAGCTTCTACGGTTTGGGCTGTGGGCTCTTGACATGGTTTCATTTTGTGTCTAATTGCCGCCTCCATAATTCAGCCTCCAAGACAAGTTTCAAAATTCGAGTATGCAGTTTTATTCATTTTCTTTTATTGATTTTGGAAACCTAATATTAGGTCGATTATTCAAGCGAAATGTGGATTTTTCCAACAAACTTTGCAGCTCCTTTTCCACCATTTGTAGCTCGCAATTTTCAAATTCCCTTCTTAGTGCACACCTGCACTATAAAAGAATACTTGAGCCCAAATTTCAGCTTCCTAGCTTCTACGGTATGGGCTGTGGGCTGTTGACGTGGTTTCATTTTGTGCCTAATTGACGCCTCCAAGACAAGTTTCAAAATTCGAGTATGAAGTTTT
Source organism: Scaptodrosophila lebanonensis (assembly GCF_003285725.1). Classification (NCBI taxonomy): domain Eukaryota; kingdom Metazoa; phylum Arthropoda; class Insecta; order Diptera; family Drosophilidae; genus Scaptodrosophila; species Scaptodrosophila lebanonensis. The sequence goes on from NW_022060732.1 coordinate 8,486, forward strand.
ATTTATATTCTTTTATTGGGTTTGCAAACCAATTTTTAGTTCGATTAACCAATCGATTTGTCGATTTTTCAAACAAAATTAGGAGCTCGTTTCCCCCCTGTGGAGCTCGAAGTTTCCAAATCCCCTTCTTAGTGCACACCTGCGCTATAATAGCATACTTGAGACCAAATTGCAGCTTCCTAGCTTCTACGGTTTGGGCTGTGGGCTCTTGACATGGTTTCATTTTGTGTCTAATTGCCGCCTCCATAATTCAGCCTCCAAGACAAGTTTCAAAATTCGAGTATGCAGTTTTATTCATTTTCTTTTATTGATTTTGGAAAACTAATATTAGGTCGACTATTCAATCGAAATGTGGATTTTTCCAACAAACTTTGCACCTCTTCTTCCACCCTTTGTAGCTCGAATTTTTCAAATTCCCTTCTTAGTGCACACCTGCACTATAATAGAATACTTGAGACCAAATTGCAGCTTCCTAGCTTCTACGGTTTGGGCTGTGGTCTGTTGACATGGTTTCATTTTGTGTCTAATTGCCGCCTCCATAATTCAGCCTCCAAGACAAGTTTCAAAATTCGAGTATGCAGTTTTATTCATTTTCTTTTATTGATTTTGGAAAACTAATATTAGGTCGACTATTCAATCGAAATGTGGATTTTTCCAACAAACTTTGCACCTCTTCTTCCACCCTTTGTAGCTCGAATTTTTCAAATTCCCTTCTTAGTGCACACCTGCACTATAATAGAATACTTGAGACCAAATTGCAGCTTCCTAGCTTCTACGGTTTGGGCTGTGGTCTGTTGACATGGTTTCATTTTGTGTCTAATTGCCGCCTCCATAATTTAGCCTCCAAGACAAGTTTCAAAATTCGAGTATGCAGTTTTATTCATTTTCTTTTATGGATTTTGGAAACCTAATATTAGGTCGACTATTCAATCGAAATGTGGATTTTTCCAACAAAACTTTGCACCTCCTCTTTCACCCTTTGCAGCTCGAAGTTTCCAAATCCCCTTCTTAGTGCACACCTGCGCTATTCAATCGAAATGTGGATTTTTCCAACAAAACTTTGCACCTCCTCTTTCACCCTTTGCAGCTCGAAGTTTCCAAATCCCCTTCTTAGTGCACACTTGCGCTATAATAGCATACTTGAGACCAAATTGCAGCTTCCTAGCTTCTACGGTTTGGGCTGTGGGCTCTTGACATGGTTTCATTTTGTGTCTAATTGCCGCCTCCATAATTCAGCCTCCAAGACAAGTTTCAAAATTCGAGTATGCAGTTTTATTCATTTTCTTTTATTGATTTTGGAAAACTAATATTAGGTCGACTATTCAATCGAAATGTGGATTTTTCCAACAAACTTTGCAGCTCCATTTCCACCCTTTGTAGCTCGAATTTTTCAAATTCCCTTCATAGTGCACACCTGGACAATAATAGCATACTTGAGCCCAAATTTCAGTTTCCTAGCTTCTACGGTTTGGGCTGTGGTCTGTTGACGTGGTTTCATTTTGTGTCTAATTGCCGCCTCCATAATTCAGCCCCTAAGACAAGTTTCAAAATTCGAGTATGCAGTTTTATTTATATTCTTTTATTGATTTTGGAAACCTAATATTAGGTCGATTATTCAAGCGAAATGTGGATTTTTCCAACAAACTTTGCAGCTCCTTTTCCACCCTTTGTAGCTCGAAGTTTCCAAATCCCCTTCTTAGTGCACACCTGCGCTATAAAGAATACTTGAGCCCAAATTTCAGCTTCCTAGCTTCTACGGTTTGGGCTGTGGGCTGTTGACGTGGTTTCATTTTGTGCCTAATTGACGCCTCCAAGACAAGTTTCAAAATTCGAGTATGAAGTTTTATTTATATTCTTTTATTGGGTTTGCAAACCAATTTTTAGTTCGATTAACCAATCGATTTGTCGATTTTTCAAACAAAATTAGGAGCTCGTTTCCCCCCCTGTGGAGCTCGAAGTTTCCAAATCCCCTTCTTAGTGCACACCTGCGCTATAATACCATATTTGAGCTCAAATTTCAGCTTCCTAGCTTCTACGGTTTGGGCTGTGGGCTGTTGACGTGGTTTCATTTTGTGTCTAATTGCCGCCTCCATAATTCAGCCTCCAAGACAAGTTTCAAAATTCGAGTATGCAGTTTTATTCATTTTCTTTTATTGATTTGGAAAACTAATATTAGGTCGACTATTCAATCGAAATGTGGATTTTTCCAACAAACTTTGCACCTCCTCTTCCACCCTTTGCAGCTCGAAGTTTCCAAATCCCCTTCTTAGTGCACACCTGCGCTATAATAGCATACTTGAGACCAAATTGCAGCTTCCTAGCTTCTACGGTTTGGGCTGTGGGCTCTTGACATGGTTTCATTTTGTGTCTAATTGCCGCCTCCATAATTCAGCCTCCAAGACAAGTTTCAAAATTCGAGTATGCAGTTTTATTCATTTTCTTTTATTGATTTTGGAAACCTAATATTAGGTCGACTATTCAATCGAAATGTGGATTTTTCCAACAAACTTTGCACCTCTTCTTCCACCCTTTGTAGCTCGAATTTTTCAAATTCCCTTCTTAGTGCACACCTGCACTATAATAGAATACTTGAGACCAAATTGCAGCTTCCTAGCTTCTACGGTTTGGGCTGTGGTCTGTTGACGTGGTTTCATTTTGTGTCTAATTGCCGCCTCCATAATTTAGCCTCCAAGACAAGTTTCAAAATTCGAGTATGCAGTTTTATTCATTTTCTTTTATTGATTTTGGAAACTTAATATTAGGTCGACTATTCAATCGAAATGTGGATTTTTCCAACAAAACTTTGCACCTCCCCTTACACCCTTTGCAGCTCGAATTTTTCAAATACCCCTCTTAATGCACACCTGCGCTATAATAGCATACTTGAACCCAAATTTCAGATTCCTAACTTTTACGGTTTGGGCTGTGGGCTGTTGACATGGTTTCATTTTGTGTCTAATTGCCGCCTCCATAATTCAGCCTCCAAGACAAGTTTCAAAATTCGAGTATGCAGTTTTATTCATTTTCTTTATTGATTTTGGAAACCTAATATTAGGTCGACTATTCAATCGAAATGTGGATTTTTCCAACAAAACTTTGCACCTCCTCTTTCACCCTTTGCAGCTCGAAGTTTCCAAATCCCCTTCTTAGTGCACACCTGCGCTATTCAATCGAAATGTGGATTTTTCCAACAAAACTTTGCACCTCCTCTTTCACCCTTTGCAGCTCGAAGTTTCCAAATCCCCTTCTTAGTGCACACTTGCGCTATAATAGCATACTTGAGACCAAATTGCAGCTTCCTAGCTTCTACGGTTTGGGCTGTGGGCTCTTGACATGGTTTCATTTTGTGTCTAATTGCCGCCTCCATAATTCAGCCTCCAAGACAAGTTTCAAAATTCGAGTATGCAGTTTTATTCATTTTCTTTTATTGATTTTGGAAACCTAATATTAGGTCGATTATTCAAGCGAAATGTGGATTTTTCCAACAAACTTTGCAGCTCCTTTTCCACCATTTGTAGCTCGCAATTTTCAAATTCCCTTCTTAGTGCACACCTGCACTATAAAAGAATACTTGAGCCCAAATTTCAGCTTCCTAGCTTCTACGGTATGGGCTGTGGGCTGTTGACGTGGTTTCATTTTGTGCCTAATTGACGCCTCCAAGACAAGTTTCAAAATTCGAGTATGAAGTTTTATTTATATTCTTTTATTGGGTTTGCAAACCAATTTTTAGTTCGATTAACCAATCGATTTGTCGATTTTTCAAACAAAATTAGGAGCTCGTTTCCCCCCTGTGGAGCTCGAAGTTTCCAAATCCCCTTCTTAGTGCACACCTGCGCTATAATAGCATACTTGAGACCAAATTGCAGCTTCCTAGCTTCTACGGTTTGGGCTGTGGGCTCTTGACATGGTTTTATTTTGTGTCTAATTGCCGCCTCCATAATTCAGCCTCCAAGACAAGTTTCAAAATTCGAGTATGCAGTTTTATTCATTTTCTTTTATTGATTTTGGAAAACTAATATTAGGTCGACTATTCAATCGAAATGTGGATTTTTCCAACAAACTTTGCACCTCTTCTTCCACCCTTTGTAGCTCGAATTTTTCAAATTCCCTTCTTAGTGCACACCTGCACTATAATAGAATACTTGAGACCAAATTGCAGCTTCCTAGCTTCTACGGTTTGGGCTGTGGTCTGTTGACATGGTTTCATTTTGTGTCTAATTGCCGCCTCCATAATTCAGCCTCCAAGACAAGTTTCAAAATTCGAGTATGCAGTTTTATTCATTTTCTTTATTGATTTTGGAAAACTAATATTAGGTCGACTATTCAATCGAAATGTGGATTTTTCCAACAAACTTTGCACCTCTTCTTCCACCCTTTGTAGCTCGAATTTTTCAAATTCCCTTCTTAGTGCACACCTGCACTATAATAGAATACTTGAGACCAAATTGCAGCTTCCTAGCTTCTACGGTTTGGGCTGTGGTCTGTTGACGTGGTTTCATTTTGTGTCTAATTGCCGCCTCCATAATTTAGCCTCCAAGACAAGTTTCAAAATTCGAGTATGCAGTTTTATTCATTTTCTTTTATTGATTTTGGAAACCTAATATTAGGTCGACTATTCAATCGAAATGTGGATTTTTCCAACAAAACTTTGCACCTCCTCTTTCACCCTTTGCAGCTCGAAGTTTCCAAATCCCCTTCTTAGTGCACACCTGCGCTATTCAATCGAAATGTGGATTTTTCCAACAAAACTTTGCACCTCCTCTTTCACCCCTTTGCAGCTCGAAGTTTCCAAATCCCCTTCTTAGTGCACACTTGCGCTATAATAGCATACTTGAGACCAAATTGCAGCTTCCTAGCTTCTACGGTTTGGGCTGTGGGCTCTTGACATGGTTTCATTTTGTGTCTAATTGCCGCCTCCATAATTCAGCCTCCAAGACAAGTTTCAAAATTCGAGTATGCAGTTTTATTCATTTTCTTTTATTGATTTTGGAAAACTAATATTAGGTCGACTATTCAATCGAAATGTGGATTTTTCCAACAAACTTTGCAGCTCCATTTCCACCCTTTGTAGCTCGAATTTTTCAAATTCCCTTCATAGTGCACACCTGGACAATAATAGCATACTTGAGCCCAAATTTCAGTTTCCTAGCTTCTACGGTTTGGGCTGTGGTCTGTTGACGTGGTTTCATTTTGTGTCTAATTGCCGCCTCCATAATTCAGCCTCCAAGACAAGTTTCAAAATTCGAGTATGCAGTTTTATTTATATTCTTTTATTGATTTTGGAAACCTAATATTAGGTCGATTATTCAAGCGAAATGTGGATTTTTCCAACAAACTTTGCAGCTCCTTTTCCACCCTTTGTAGCTCGAAGTTTCCAAATCCCCTTCTTAGTGCACACCTGCGCTATAAAAGAATACTTGAGCCCAAATTTCAGCTTCCTAGCTTCTACGGTATGGGCTGTGGGCTGTTGACGTGGTTTCATTTTGTGCCTAATTGACGCCTCCAAGACAAGTTGCAAAATTCGAGTATGAAGTTTTATTTATATTCTTTTATTGGGTTTGCAAACCAATTTTTAGTTCGATTAACCAATCGATTTGTCGATTTTTCAAACAAAATTAGGAGCTCGTTTCCCCCCTGTGGAGCTCGAAGTTTCCAAATCCCCTTCTTAGTGCACACCTGCGCTATAATACCATATTTGAGCTCAAATTTCAGCTTCCTAGCTTCTACGGTTTGGGCTGTGGGCTGTTGACGTGGTTTCATTTTGTGTCTAATTGCCGCCTACATAATTCAGCCTCCAAGACAAGTATCAAAATTCAGGTATGCAGTTTTATTCATATTCTTTTATTGATTTTGGAAACCTAATATTAGGTCGACTATTCAATCGAAATGTGGATTTTTCCAACAAACTTTGCACCTCCTCTTCCACCCTTTGCAGCTCGAAGTTTCCAAATCCCCTTCTTAGTGCACACCTGCGCTATAATAGCATACTTGAGACCAAATTGCAGCTTCCTAGCTTCTACGGTTTGGGCTGTGGGCTCTTGACATGGTTTCATTTTGTGTCTAATTGCCGCCTCCATAATTCAGCCTCCAAGACAAGTTTCAAAATTCGAGTATGCAGTTTTATTCATTTTCTTTTATTGATTTGGAAAACTAATATTAGGTCGACTATTCAATCGAAATGTGGATTTTTCCAACAAACTTTGCACCTCTTCTTCCACCCTTTGTAGCTCGAATTTTTCAAATTCCCTTCTTAGTGCACACCTGCACTATAATAGAATACTTGAGACCAAATTGCAGCTTCCTAGCTTCTACGGTTTGGGCTGTGGTCTGTTGACGTGGTTTCATTTTGTGTCTAATTGCCGCCTCCATAATTTAGCCTCCAAGACAAGTTTCAAAATTCGAGTATGCAGTTTTATTCATTTTCTTTTATTGATTTTGGAAACTTAATATTAGGTCGACTATTCAATCGAAATGTGGATTTTTCCAACAAAACTTTGCACCTCCTCTTACAACCCTTTGCAGCTCGAATTTTTCAAATACCCCTCTTAATGCACACCTGCGCTATAATAGCATACTTGAACCCAAATTTCAGATTCCTAACTTTTACGGTTTGGGCTGTGGGCTGTTGACATGGTTTCATTTTGTGTCTAATTGCCGCCTCCATAATTCAGCCTCCAAGACAAGTTTCAAAATTCGAGTATGCAGTTTTATTCATTTTCTTTTTTGATTTTGGAAAACTAATATTAGGTCGACTATTCAATCGAAATGTGGATTTTTCCAACAAACTTTGCACCTCTTCTTCCACCCTTTGTAGCTCGAATTTTTCAAATTCCCTTCTTAGTGCACACCTGCACTATAATAGAATACTTGAACCCAAATTTCAGCTTCCTAACTTTTACGGTTTGGGCTGTGGGCTGTTGACTTGGTTTCATTTTGTGTCTAATTGCCGCCTCCATAATTCAGCCTCCAAGACAAGTTTCAAAATTCGAGTATGAAGTTTTATTTATATTCTTTTATTGGGTTTGCAAACCAATTTTTAGTTCGATTAACCAATCGATATGTCGATTTTTCAAACAAAATTAGGAGCTCGTTTTCCCCCCTGTGGAGCTCGAAGTTTCCAAATCCCCTTCTTAGTGCACACCTGCGCTATAATAGCATATTTGAGCCCAAATTTCAGCTTCCTAGTTTCTACGGTTTGGGCTGTGGGCTCTTGACGTGGTTTCATTTTGTGTCTAATTGCCGCCTCCATAATTCAGCCTCCAAGACAAGTTTCAAAATTCGAGTATGCAGTTTTATTCATTTTCTTTTATTGATTTTGGAAAACTAATATTAGGTCGACTATTCAATCGAAATGTGGATTTTTCCAACAAACTTTGCAGCTCCATTTCCACCCTTTGTAGCTCGAATTTTTCAAATTCCCTTCATAGTGCACACCTGGACAATAATAGCATACTTGAGCCCAAATTTCAGTTTCCTAGCTTCTACGGTTTGGGCTGTGGTCTGTTGACGTGGTTTCATTTTGTGTCTAATTGCCGCCTCCATAATTCAGCCCCTAAGACAAGTTTCAAAATTCGAGTATGCAGTTTTATTTATATTCTTTTATTGATTTTGGAAACCTAATATTAGGTCGATTATTCAAGCGAAATGTGGATTTTTCCAACAAACTTTGCAGCTCCTTTTCCACCCTTTGTAGCTCGAAGTTTCCAAATCCCCTTCTTAGTGCACACCTGCGCTATAAAAGAATACTTGAGCCCAAATTTCAGCTTCCTAGCTTCTACGGTTTGGGCTGTGGGCTGTTGACGTGGTTTCATTTTGTGCCTAATTGACGCCTCCAAGACAAGTTTCAAAATTCGAGTATGAAGTTTTATTTATATTCTTTTATTGGGTTTGCAAACCAATTTTTAGTTCGATTAACCAATCGATTTGTCGATTTTTCAAACAAAATTAGGAGCTCGTTTCCCCCCTGTGGAGCTCGAAGTTTCCAAATCCCCTTCTTAGTGCACACCTGCGCTATAATACCATATTTGAGCTCAAATTTCAGCTTCCTAGCTTCTACGGTTTGGGCTGTGGGCTGTTGACGTGGTTTCATTTTGTGTCTAATTGCCGCCTCCATAATTCAGCCTCCAAGACAAGTTTCAAAATTCGAGTATGCAGTTTTATTCATTTTCTTTTATTGATTTTGGAAAACTAATATTAGGTCGACTATTCAATCGAAATGTGGATTTTTCCAACAAACTTTGCACCTCCTCTTCCACCCTTTGCAGCTCGAAGTTTCCAAATCCCCTTCTTAGTGCACACCTGCGCTATAATAGCATACTTGAGACCAAATTGCAGCTTCCTAGCTTCTACGGTTTGGGCTGTGGGCTCTTGACATGGTTTCATTTTGTGTCTAATTGCCGCCTCCATAATTCAGCCTCCAAGACAAGTTTCAAAATTCGAGTATGCAGTTTTATTCATTTTCTTTTATTGATTTTGGAAAACTAATATTAGGTCGACTATTCAATCGAAATGTGGATTTTTCCAACAAACTTTGCACCTCTTCTTCCACCCTTTGTAGCTCGAATTTTTCAAATTCCCTTCTTAGTGCACACCTGCACTATAATAGAATACTTGAGACCAAATTGCAGCTTCCTAGCTTCTACGGTTTGGGCTGTGGTCTGTTGACGTGGTTTCATTTTGTGTCTAATTGCCGCCTCCATAATTTAGCCTCCAAGACAAGTTTCAAAATTCGAGTATGCAGTTTTATTCATTTTCTTTTATTGATTTTGGAAACTTAATATTAGGTCGACTATTCAATCGAAATGTGGATTTTTCCAACAAAACTTTGCACCTCCCCTTACACCCTTTGCAGCTCGAATTTTTCAAATACCCCTCTTAATGCACACCTGCGCTATAATAGCATACTTGAACCCAAATTTCAGATTCCTAACTTTTACGGTTTGGGCTGTGGGCTGTTGACATGGTTTCATTTTGTGTCTAATTGCCGCCTCCATAATTCAGCCTCCAAGACAAGTTTCAAAATTCGAGTATGCAGTTTTATTCATTTTCTTTTATTGATTTTGGAAACCTAATATTAGGTCGACTATTCAATCGAAATGTGGATTTTTCCAACAAAACTTTGCACCTCCTCTTTCACCCTTTGCAGCTCGAAGTTTCCCAAATCCCCTTCTTAGTGCACACCTGCGCTATTCAATCGAAATGTGGATTTTTCCAACAAAACTTTGCACCTCCTCTTTCACCCTTTGCAGCTCGAAGTTTCCAAATCCCCTTCTTAGTGCACACTTGCGCTATAATAGCATACTTGAGACCAAATTGCAGCTTCCTAGCTTCTACGGTTTGGGCTGTGGGCTCTTGACATGGTTTCATTTTGTGTCTAATTGCCGCCTCCATAATTCAGCCTCCAAGACAAGTTTCAAAATTCGAGTATGCAGTTTTATTCATTTTCTTTTATTGATTTTGGAAACCTAATATTAGGTCGATTATTCAAGCGAAATGTGGATTTTTCCAACAAACTTTGCAGCTCCTTTTCCACCATTTGTAGCTCGCAATTTTCAAATTCCCTTCTTAGTGCACACCTGCACTATAAAAGAATACTTGAGCCCAAATTTCAGCTTCCTAGCTTCTACGGTATGGGCTGTGGGCTGTTGACGTGGTTTCATTTTGTGCCTAATTGACGCCTCCAAGACAAGTTTCAAAATTCGAGTATGAAGTTTTATTTATATTCTTTTATTGGGTTTGCAAACCAATTTTTAGTTCGATTAACCAATCGATTTGTCGATTTTTCAAACAAAATTAGGAGCTCGTTTCCCCCCTGTGGAGCTCGAAGTTTCCAAATCCCCTTCTTAGTGCACACCTGCGCTATAATAGCATACTTGAGACCAAATTGCAGCTTCCTAGCTTCTACGGTTTGGGCTGTGGGCTCTTGACATGGTTTTATTTTGTGTCTAATTGCCGCCTCCATAATTCAGCCTCCAAGACAAGTTTCAAAATTCGAGTATGCAGTTTTATTCATTTTCTTTTATTGATTTTGGAAAACTAATATTAGGTCGACTATTCAATCGAAATGTGGATTTTTCCAACAAACTTTGCACCTCTTCTTCCACCCTTTGTAGCTCGAATTTTTCAAATTCCCTTCTTAGTGCACACCTGCACTATAATAGAATACTTGAGACCAAATTGCAGCTTCCTAGCTTCTACGGTTTGGGCTGTGGTCTGTTGACATGGTTTCATTTTGTGTCTAATTGCCGCCTCCATAATTCAGCCTCCAAGACAAGTTTCAAAATTCGAGTATGCAGTTTTATTCATTTTCTTTATTGATTTTGGAAAACTAATATTAGGTCGACTATTCAATCGAAATGTGGATTTTTCCAACAAACTTTGCACCTCTTCTTCCACCCTTTGTAGCTCGAATTTTTCAAATTCCCTTCTTAGTGCACACCTGCACTATAATAGAATACTTGAGACCAAATTGCAGCTTCCTAGCTTCTACGGTTTGGGCTGTGGTCTGTTGACGTGGTTTCATTTTGTGTCTAATTGCCGCCTCCATAATTTAGCCTCCAAGACAAGTTTCAAAATTCGAGTATGCAGTTTTATTCATTTTCTTTTATTGATTTTGGAAACCTAATATTAGGTCGACTATTCAATCGAAATGTGGATTTTTCCAACAAAACTTTGCACCTCCTCTTTCACCCTTTGCAGCTCGAAGTTTCCAAATCCCCTTCTTAGTGCACACCTGCGCTATTCAATCGAAATGTGGATTTTTCCAACAAAACTTTGCACCTCCTCTTTCACCCTTTGCAGCTCGAAGTTTCCAAATCCCCTTCTTAGTGCACACTTGCGCTATAATAGCATACTTGAGACCAAATTGCAGCTTCCTAGCTTCTACGGTTTGGGCTGTGGGCTCTTGACATGGTTTCATTTTGTGTCTAATTGCCGCCTCCATAATTCAGCCTCCAAGACAAGTTTCAAAATTCGAGTATGCAGTTTTATTCATTTTCTTTTATTGATTTTGGAAAACTAATATTAGGTCGACTATTCAATCGAAATGTGGATTTTTCCAACAAACTTTGCAGCTCCATTTCCACCCTTTGTAGCTCGAATTTTTCAAATTCCCTTCATAGTGCACACCTGGACAATAATAGCATACTTGAGCCCAAATTTCAGTTTCCTAGCTTCTACGGTTTGGGCTGTGGTCTGTTGACGTGGTTTCATTTTGTGTCTAATTGCCGCCTCCATAATTCAGCCTCCAAGACAAGTTTCAAAATTCGAGTATGCAGTTTTATTTATATTCTTTTATTGATTTTGGAAACCTAATATTAGGTCGATTATTCAAGCGAAATGTGGATTTTTCCAACAAACTTTGCAGCTCCTTTTCCACCCTTTGTAGCTCGAAGTTTCCAAATCCCCTTCTTAGTGCACACCTGCGCTATAAAAGAATACTTGAGCCCAAATTTCAGCTTCCTAGCTTCTACGGTATGGGCTGTGGGCTGTTGACGTGGTTTCATTTTGTGCCTAATTGACGCCTCCAAGACAAGTTGCAAAATTCGAGTATGAAGTTTTATTTATATTCTTTTATTGGGTTTGCAAACCAATTTTTAGTTCGATTAACCAATCGATTTGTCGATTTTTCAAACAAAATTAGGAGCTCGTTTCCCCCCTGTGGAGCTCGAAGTTTCCAAATCCCCTTCTTAGTGCACACCTGCGCTATAATACCATATTTGAGCTCAAATTTCAGCTTCCTAGCTTCTACGGTTTGGGCTGTGGGCTGTTGACGTGGTTTCATTTTGTGTCTAATTGCCGCCTACATAATTCAGCCTCCAAGACAAGTATCAAAATTCAGGTATGCAGTTTTATTCATATTCTTTTATTGATTTTGGAAACCTAATATTAGGTCGACTATTCAATCGAAATGTGGATTTTTCCAACAAACTTTGCACCTCCTCTTCCACCCTTTGCAGCTCGAAGTTTCCAAATCCCCTTCTTAGTGCACACCTGCGCTATAATAGCATACTTGAGACCAAATTGCAGCTTCCTAGCTTCTACGGTTTGGGCTGTGGGCTCTTGACATGGTTTCATTTTGTGTCTAATTGCCGCCTCCATAATTCAGCCTCCAAGACAAGTTTCAAAATTCGAGTATGCAGTTTTATTCATTTTCTTTTATTGATTTTGGAAAACTAATATTAGGTCGACTATTCAATCGAAATGTGGATTTTTCCAACAAACTTTGCACCTCTTCTTCCACCCTTTGTAGCTCGAATTTTTCAAATTCCCTTCTTAGTGCACACCTGCACTATAATAGAATACTTGAGACCAAATTGCAGCTTCCTAGCTTCTACGGTTTGGGCTGTGGTCTGTTGACGTGGTTTCATTTTGTGTCTAATTGCCGCCTCCATAATTTAGCCTCCAAGACAAGTTTCAAAATTCGAGTATGCAGTTTTATTCATTTTCTTTTATTGATTTTGGAAACTTAATATTAGGTCGACTATTCAATCGAAATGTGGATTTTTCCAACAAAACTTTGCACCTCCTCTTACACCCTTTGCAGCTCGAATTTTTCAAATACCCCTCTTAATGCACACCTGCGCTATAATAGCATACTTGAACCCAAATTTCAGATTCCTAACTTTTACGGTTTGGGCTGTGGGCTGTTGACATGGTTTCATTTTGTGTCTAATTGCCGCCTCCATAATTCAGCCTCCAAGACAAGTTTCAAAATTCGAGTATGCAGTTTTATTCATTTTCTTTTTTGATTTTGGAAAACTAATATTAGGTCGACTATTCAATCGAAATGTGGATTTTTCCAACAAACTTTGCACCTCTTCTTCCACCCTTTGTAGCTCGAATTTTTCAAATTCCCTTCTTAGTGCACACCTGCACTATAATAGAATACTTGAACCCAAATTTCAGCTTCCTAACTTTTACGGTTTGGGCTGTGGGCTGTTGACTTGGTTTCATTTTGTGTCTAATTGCCGCCTCCATAATTCAGCCTCCAAGACAAGTTTCAAAATTCGAGTATGAAGTTTTATTTATATTCTTTTATTGGGTTTGCAAACCAATTTTTAGTTCGATTAACCAATCGATATGTCGATTTTTCAAACAAAATTAGGAGCTCGTTTTCCCCCCTGTGGAGCTCGAAGTTTCCAAATCCCCTTCTTAGTGCACACCTGCGCTATAATAGCATATTTGAGCCCAAATTTCAGCTTCCTAGTTTCTACGGTTTGGGCTGTGGGCTCTTGACGTGGTTTCATTTTGTGTCTAATTGCCGCCTCCATAATTCAGCCTCCAAGACAAGTTTCTAAATTCGAGTATGAAGTTTTATTTATATTCTTTTATTGGTTTTGCAAACCAATTTTTAGTTCGATTAACCAATCGAAATTTGGATTTTTCCAACAAATTTTGCAGCTCGTTTCCCCCCTTTGTAGCTCGAATTTTTCAAATTCCCTTCTTAATGCACACCTGGACTATAATAGAATACCTGAGCATAAATTTCAGTTTCCTAGCTTCTACGTTTTGAGCTGTGGGCTGTTGACATGGTTTCATTTTGTGTCTAATTGCCGCCTACATAATTCAGCCTCCAAGACAAGTATCAAAATTCGAGTATGAAGTTTTATTTATATTCTTTTATTGGTTTTGCAAACCAATTTTTAGTTCGATTAACCAATCGAAATTTGGATTTTTCCAACAAATTTTGCAGCTCGTTTCCCCCCTTTGTAGCTCGAAGTTTCCAAATCCCCTTCTTAGTGCACACCTGCGCTATAATAGCATACTTGAACCCAAATTTCAGCTTCCTAACTTTTACGGTTTGGGCTGTGGGCTGTTGACTTGGTTTCATTTTGTGTCCAATTGCCGCTTCCATAATTCAGCCTCCAAGACAAGTTTCAAAATTCGAGTATGAAGTTTTATTTATATTCTTTTATTGGTTTTGCAAACCAATTTTTAGTTCGATTAACCAATCGAAATTTGGATTTTTCCAACAAATTTTGCAGTTCGTTTTCCCCCCTTTGGAACTCGAAGTTTCCAAATCCCCTTCTTAGTGCACACCTGCGCTATAATAACTTATTTGAGCTCAAATTTCAGCTTCCTAGCTTCTACGGTTTGGGCTGTGGGCTGTTGACGTGGTTTCATTTTGTGTCTAATTGCCGCCTACATAATTCAGCCTCCAAGACAAGTATCAAAATTCGAGTATGCAGTTTTATTCATATTCTTTTATTGATTTTGGAAACCTAATATTAGGTCGACTATTCAATCGAAATGTGGATTTTTCCAACAAACTTTGCACCTCCTCTTCCACCCTTTGCAGCTCGAAGTTTCCAAATCCCCTTCTTAGTGCACACCTGCGCTATAATAGCATACTTGAGACCAAATTGCAGCTTCCTAGCTTCTACGGTTTGGGCTGTGGGCTCTTGACATGGTTTCATTTTGTGTCTAATTGCCGCCTCCATAATTCAGCCTCCAAGACAAGTTTCAAAATTCGAGTATGCAGTTTTATTCATTTTCTTTTATTGATTTTGGAAAACTAATATTAGGTCGACTATTCAATCGAAATGTGGATTTTTCCAACAAACTTTGCACCTCTTCTTCCACCCTTTGTAGCTCGAATTTTTCAAATTCCCTTCTTAATGCACACCTGCACTATAATAGAATACTTGAGACCAAATTGCAGCTTCCTAGCTTCTACGGTTTGGGCTGTGGTCTGTTGACGTGGTTTCATTTTGTGTCTAATTGCCGCCTCCATAATTTAGCCTCCAAGACAAGTTTCAAAATTCGAGTATGCAGTTTTATTCATTTCATTTTATTGGTTTTGCAAACCAATTTTTAGTTCGATTAACCAATCGAAATGTGGATTTTTCCAACAAATTTTGCAGCTCGTTTTCCCCCCTGTGTAGCTCGAAGTTTCCAAATCCCCTTCTTAGTGCACACCTGCGCTATAATAGCATACTTGAGCCCAAATTTCAGCTTCCTAGTTTCTACGGTTTGGGCTGTGGGCTCTTGACATGGTTTCATTTTGTGTCTAATTGCCGCCTCCATAATTCAGCCTCCAAGACAAGTTTCAAAATTCGAGTATGCAGTTTTATTCATTTTCTTTTATTGATTTTGGAAAACTAATATTAGGTCGACTATTCAATCGAAATGTGGATTTTTCCAACAAACTTTGCACCTCTTCTTCCACCCTTTGTAGCTCGAATTTTTCAAATTCCCTTCTTAGTGCACACCTGCACTATAATAGAATACTTGAGACCAAATTGCAGCTTCCTAGCTTCTACGGTTTGGGCTGTGGTCTGTTGACGTGGTTTCATTTTGTGTCTAATTGCCGCCTCCATAATTTAGCCTCCAAGACAAGTTTCAAAATTCGAGTATGCAGTTTTATTCATTTCATTTTATTGGTTTTGCAAACCAATTTTTAGTTCGATTAACCAATCGAAATGTGGATTTTTCCAACAAATTTTGCAGCTCGTTTTCCCCCCTTTGTAGCTCGAATTTTTCAAATTCCCTTCTTAATGCACACCTGGACTATAATAGAATACCTGAGCATAAATTTCAGTTTCCTAGCTTCTACGTTTTGAGCTGTGGGCTGTTGACGTGGTTTCCTTTTGTGACTCATTGACGTCCCCAGTTTTATTTGTATTCTTTTATGGATTTTGGAAACCTAATATTAGGTCGATTATTCAACCGAAATGTGTATTTTTCAACAAACTTTGCAGCTCCATTTCCACCCTTTGTAGCTCGAATTTTTCAAATTCTCTTCATAGTGCACACCTGGACAATAATAGCATACTTGAGCCCAAATTTCAGTTTCCTAGCTTCTACGGTTTGGGCTGTGGTCTGTTGACGTGGTTTCATTTTGTGTCTAATTGCCGCCTCCATAATTCAGCCCCTAAGACAAGTTTCAAAATTCGAGTATGCAGTTTTATTTATATTCTTTTATTGATTTTGGAAACCTAATATTAGGTCGATTATTCAAGCGAAATGTGGATTTTTCCAACAAACTTTGCAGCTCCTTTTCCACCCTTTGTAGCTCGAATTTTTCAAATTCCCTTCTTAGTGCACACCTGCGCTATAATAGCATACTTGAGCCCAAATTTCAGCTTCCTAGTTTCTACGGTTTGGGCTGTGGGCTCTTGACATGGTTTCATTTTGTGTCTAATTGCCGCCTCCATAATTCAGCCCCTAAGACGAGTTTCAAAATTCGAGTATGCAGTTTTATTTATATTCTTTTATTGATTTTGGAAACCTAATATTAGGTCGATTATTCAACCGAAATGTGTATTTTTCAACAAACTTTGCAGCTCCATTTCCACCCTTTGTAGCTCGAATTTTTCAAATTCCCTTCATAGTGCACACCTGGACAATAATAGCATACTTGAGCCCAAATTTCAGCTTCCTAACTTTTACGGTTTGGGCTGTGGGCTGTTGACTTGGTTTCATTTTGTGTCTAATTGCCGCCTCCATAATTCAGCCTCCAAGACAAGTTTCAAAATTCGAGTATGAAGTTTTATTTATATTCTTTTATTGGGTTTGCAAACCAATTTTTAGTTCGATTAACCAATCGATTTGTCGATTTTTCAAACAAAATTAGGAGCTCGTTTCCCCCCTGTGGAGCTCGAAGTTTCCAAATCCCCTTCTTAGTGCACACCTGCGCTATAATACCATATTTGAGCTCAAATTTCAGCTTCCTAGCTTCTACGGTTTGGGCTGTGGGCTGTTGACGTGGTTTCATTTTGTGTCTAATTGCCGCCTACATAATTCAGCCTCCAAGACAAGTATCAAAATTCGAGTATGCAGTTTTATTCATATTCTTTTATTGATTTTGGAAACCTAATATTAGGTCGACTATTCAATCGAAATGTGGATTTTTCCAACAAACTTTGCACCTCCTTTTCCACCCTTTGTAGCTCGAATTTTTCAAATTCCCTTCTTAGTGCACACCTGCACTATAATAGAATACTTGAACCCAAATTTCAGCTTCCTAACTTTTACGGTTTGGGCTGTGGGCTGTTGACTTGGTTTCATTTTGTGTCTAATTGCCGCCTCCATAATTCAGCCTCCAAGACAAGTTTCGAAATTCGAGTATGAAGTTTTATTTATATTCTTTTATTGGGTTTGCAAACCAATTTTTAGTTCGATTAACCAATCGATATGTCGATTTTTCAAACAAAATTAGGAGCTCGTTTTCCCCCCTGTGGAGCTCGAAGTTTCCAAATCCCCTTCTTAGTGCACACCTGGACTATAATAGAATACCTGAGCATAAATTTCAGTTTCCTAGCTTCTACGTTTTGAGCTGTGGGCTGTTGACATGGTTTCATTTTGTGTCTAATTGCCGCCTCCATAATTCAGCCTCCAAGACAAGTTTCAAAATTCGAGTATGAAGTTTTATTCATTTTCTTTTATTGGTTTTGCAAACCAATTTTTAGTTCGATTAACCAATCGAAATTTGGATTTTTCCAACAAATTTTGCAGCTCGTTTCCCCCCTTTGTAGCTCGAAGTTTCCAAATCCCCTTCTTAGTGCACACCTGCGCTATAATAGCATACTTGAACCCAAATTTCAGCTTCCTAACTTTTACGGTTTGGGCTGTGGGCTGTTGACTTGGTTTCATTTTGTGTCTAATTGCCGCCTCCATAATTCAGCCTCCAAGACAAGTTTCAAAATTCGAGTATGAAGTTTTATTTATATTCTTTTATTGGTTTTGCAAACCAATTTTTAGTTCGATTAACCAATCGAAATTTGGATTTTTCCAACAAATTTTGCAGTTCGTTTTCCCCCCTTTGGAACTCGAAGTTTCCAAATCCTCTTCTTAGTGCACACCTGCGCTATAATAACTTATTTGAGCTCAAATTTCAGCTTCCTAGCTTCTACGGTTTGGGCTGTGGGCTGTTGACGTGGTTTCATTTTGTGTCTAATTGCCGCCTACATAATTCAGCCTCCAAGACAAGTATCAAAATTCGAGTATGCAGTTTTATTCATATTCTTTTATTGATTTTGGAAACCTAATATTAGGTCGACTATTCAATCGAAATGTGGATTTTTCCAACAAACTTTGCACCTCCCTTTCCACCCTTTGCAGCTCGAAGTTTCCAAATCCCCTTCTTAGTGCACACCTGCGCTATAATAGCATACTTGAGACCAAATTGCAGCTTCCTAGCTTCTACGGTTTGGGCTGTGGGCTCTTGACATGGTTTCATTTTGTGTCTAATTGCCGCCTCCATAATTCAGCCTCCAAGACAAGTTTCAAAATTCGAGTATGCAGTTTTATTCATTTTCTTTTATTGATTTTGGAAAACTAATATTAGGTCGACTATTCAATCGAAATGTGGATTTTTCCAACAAACTTTGCACCTCTTCTTCCACCCTTTGTAGCTCGAATTTTTCAAATTCCCTTCTTAGTGCACACCTGCGCTATAATAGCATACTTGAACCCAAATTTCAGCTTCCTAACTTTTACGGTTTGGGCTGTGGGCTGTTGACTTGGTTTCATTTTGTGTCTAATTGCCGCCTCCATAATTCAGCCTCCAAGACAAGTTTCAAAATTCGAGTATGAAGTTTTATTTATATTCTTTTATTGGTTTTGCAAACCAATTTTTAGTTCGATTAACCAATCGAAATTTGGATTTTTCCAACAAATTTTGCAGTTCGTTTTCCCCCCTTTGGAACTCGAAGTTTCCAAATCCTCTTCTTAGTGCACACCTGCGCTATAATAACTTATTTGAGCTCAAATTTCAGCTTCCTAGCTTCTACGGTTTGGGCTGTGGGCTGTTGACGTGGTTTCATTTTGTGTCTAATTGCCGCCTACATAATTCAGCCTCCAAGACAAGTATCAAAATTCGAGTATGCAGTTTTATTCATATTCTTTTATTGATTTTGGAAACCTAATATTAGGTCGACTATTCAATCGAAATGTGGATTTTTCCAACAAACTTTGCACCTCCCTTTCCACCCTTTGCAGCTCGAAGTTTCCAAATCCCCTTCTTAGTGCACACCTGCGCTATAATAGCATACTTGAGACCAAATTGCAGCTTCCTAGCTTCTACGGTTTGGGCTGTGGGCTCTTGACATGGTTTCATTTTGTGTCTAATTGCCGCCTCCATAATTCAGCCTCCAAGACAAGTTTCAAAATTCGAGTATGCAGTTTTATTCATTTTCTTTTATTGATTTTGGAAAACTAATATTAGGTCGACTATTCAATCGAAATGTGGATTTTTCCAACAAACTTTGCACCTCTTCTTCCACCCTTTGTAGCTCGAATTTTTCAAATTCCCTTCTTAGTGCACACCTGCACTATAATAGAATACTTGAGACCAAATTGCAGCTTCCTAGCTTCTACGGTTTGGGCTGTGGTCTGTTGACGTGGTTTCATTTTGTGTCTAATTGCCGCCTCCATAATTTAGCCTCCAAGACAAGTTTCAAAATTCGAGTATGAAGTTTTATTTATATTCTTTTATTGGGTTTGCAAACCAATTTTTAGTTCGATTAACCAATCGATATGTCGATTTTTCAAACAAAATTAGGAGCTCGTTTTCCCCCCTGTGGAGCTCGAAGTTTCCAAATCCCCTTCTTAGTGCACACCTGCGCTATAATAGCATATTTGAGCCCAAATTTCAGCTTCCTAGCTTCTACGGTTTGGGCTGTGGGCTCTTGACGTGGTTTCATTTTGTGTCTAATTGCCGCCTCCATAATTCAGCCTCCAAGACAAGTTTCAAAATTCGAGTATGAAGTTTTATTTATATTCTTTTATTGGTTTTGCAAACCAATTTTTAGTTCGATTAACCAATCGAAATTTGGATTTTTCCAACAAATTTTGCAGCTCGTTTCCCCCCTTTGTAGCTCGAATTTTTCAAATTCCCTTCTTAATGCACACCTGGACTATAATAGAATACCTGAGCATAAATTTCAGTTTCCTAGCTTCTACGTTTTGAGCTGTGGGCTGTTGACATGGTTTCATTTTCTGTCTAATTGCCGCCTACATAATTCAGCCTCCAAGACAAGTATCAAAATTCGAGTATGAAGTTTTATTTATATTCTTTTATTGGTTTTGCAAACCAATTTTTAGTTCGATTAACCAATCGAAATTTGGATTTTTCCAACAAATTTTGCAGCTCGTTTCCCCCCTTTGTAGCTCGAAGTTTCCAAATCCCCTTCTTAGTGCACACCTGCGCTATAATAGCATACTTGAACCCAAATTTCAGCTTCCTAACTTTTACGGTTTGGGCTGTGGGCTGTTGACTTGGTTTCATTTTGTGTCTAATTGCCGCCTCCATAATTCAGCCTCCAAGACAAGTTTCAAAATTCGAGTATGAAGTTTTATTTATATTCTTTTATTGGTTTTGCAAACCAATTTTTAGTTCGATTAACCAATCGAAATTTGGATTTTTCCAACAAATTTTGCAGCTCGTTTTCCCCCCTGTGTAGCTCGAAGTTTCCAAATCCCCTTCTTAGTGCACACCTGCGCTATAATAACTTATTTGAGCTCAAATTTCAGCTTCCTAGCTTCTACGGTTTGGGCTGTGGGCTGCTTGACAGTGGTTTCATTTTGTGTCTAATTGCCGCCTACATAATTCAGCCTCCAAGACAAGTATCAAAATTCGAGTATGCAGTTTTATTCATATTCTTTTATTGATTTTGGAAACCTAATATTAGGTCGACTATTCAATCGAAATGTGGATTTTTCCAACAAACTTTGCACCTCCCTTTCCACCCTTTGCAGCTCGAAGTTTCCAAATCCCCTTCTTAGTGCACACCTGCGCTATAATAGCATACTTGAGACCAAATTGCAGCTTCCTAGCTTCTACGGTTTGGGCTGTGGGCTCTTGACATGGTTTCATTTTGTGTCTAATTGCCGCCTCCATAATTCAGCCTCCAAGACAAGTTTCAAAATTCGAGTATGCAGTTTTATTCATTTTCTTTTATTGATTTTGGAAAACTAATATTAGGTCGACTATTCAATCGAAATGTGGATTTTTCCAACAAACTTTGCACCTCTTCTTCCACCTTTGTAGCTCGAATTTTTCAAATTCCCTTCTTAGTGCACACCTGCACTATAATAGAATACTTGAGACCAAATTGCAGCTTCCTAGCTTCTACGGTTTGGGCTGTGGTCTGTTGACGTGGTTTCATTTTGTGTCTAATTGCCGCCTCCATAATTTAGCCTCCAAGACAAGTTTCAAAATTCGAGTATGCAGTTTTATTCATATTCTTTTATTGGTTTTGCAAACCAATTTTTAGTTCGATTAACCAATCGAAATGTGGATTTTTCCAACAAATTTTGCAGCTCGTTTTCCCCCCTGTGTAGCTCGAAGTTTCCAAATCCCCTTCTTAGTGCACACCTGCGCTATAATAGCATACCTGAGCCCAAATTTCAGCTTCCTAGTTTCTACGGTTTGGGCTGTGGGCTCTTGACATGGTTTCATTTTGTGTCTAATTGCCGCCTCCATAATTCAGCCTCCAAGACAAGTTTCAAAATTCGAGTATGCAGTTTTATTCATTTTCTTTTATTGATTTTGGAAAACTAATATTAGGTCGACTATTCAATCGAAATGTGGATTTTTCCAACAAACTTTGCACCTCTTCTTCCACCCTTTGTAGCTCGAATTTTTCAAATTCCCTTCTTAGTGCACACCTGCACTATAATAGAATACTTGAGACCAAATTGCAGCTTCCTAGCTTCTACGGTTTGGGCTGTGGTCTGTTGACGTGGTTTCATTTTGTGTCTAATTGCCGCCTCCATAATTTAGCCTCCAAGACAAGTTTCAAAATTCGAGTATGCAGTTTTATTCATTTCATTTTATTGGTTTTGCAAACCAATTTTTAGTTCGATTAACCAATCGAAATGTGGATTTTTCCAACAAATTTTGCAGCTCGTTTTCCCCCCTTTGTAGCTCGAATTTTTCAAATTCCCTTCTTAATGCACACCTGGACTATAATAGAATACCTGAGCATAAATTTCAGTTTCCTAGCTTCTACGTTTTGAGCTGTGGGCTGTTGACGTGGTTTCCTTTTGTGACTCATTGACGTCCCCAGTTTTATTTGTATTCTTTTATGGATTTTGGAAACCTAATATTAGGTCGATTATTCAACCGAAATGTGTATTTTTCAACAAACTTTGCAGCTCCATTTCCACCCTTTGTAGCTCGAATTTTTCAAATTCCCTTCATAGTGCACACCTGGACAATAATAGCATACTTGAGCCCAAATTTCAGTTTCTTAGCTTCTACGGTTTGGGCTGTGGTCTGTTGACGTGGTTTCATTTTGTGTCTAATTGCCGCCTCCATAATTCAGCCCCTAAGACAAGTTTCAAAATTCGAGTATGCAGTTTTATTTATATTCTTTTATTGATTTTGGAAACCTAATATTAGGTCGATTATTCAAGCGAAATGTGGATTTTTCCAACAAACTTTGCAGCTCCTTTTCCACCCTTTGTAGCTCGCAATTTTCAAATTCCCTTCTTAGTGCACACCTGGACAATAATAGCATACTTGAGCCCAAATTTCAGTTTCCTAGCTTCTACGGTTTGGGCTGTGGTCTGTTGACGTGGTTTCATTTTGTGTCTAATTGCCGTCTCCATAATTCAGCCCCTAAGACAAGTTTCAAAATTCGAGTATGCAGTTTTATTTATATTCTTTTATTGATTTTGGAAACCTAATATTAGGTCGATTATTCAACCGAAATGTGTATTTTTCAACAAACTTTGCAGCTCCATTTCCACCCTTTGTAGCTCGAATTTTTCAAATTCCCTTCTTAGTGCACACCTGGACAATAATAGCATACTTGAGCCCAAATTTCAGTTTCCTAGCTTCTACGGTTTGGGCTGTGGTCTGTTGACGTGGTTTCATTTTGTGTCTAATTGCCGCCTCCATAATTCAGCCTCCAAGACAAGTTTCAAAATTCGAGTATGAAGTTTTATTTATATTCTTTTATTGGGTTTGCAAACCAATTTTTAGTTCGATTAACCAATCGATTTGTCGATTTTTCAAACAAAATTAGGAGCTCGTTTCCCCCCTGTGGAGCTCGAAGTTTCCAAATCCCCTTCTTAGTGCACACCTGCGCTATAATACCACATTTGAGCTCAAATTTCAGCTTCCTAGCTTCTACGGTTTGGGCTGTGGGCTGTTGACGTGGTTTCATTTTGTGTCTAATTGCCGCCTACATAATTCAGCCTCCAAGACAAGTATCAAAATTCGAGTATGCAGTTTTATTCATATTCTTTTATTGATTTTGGAAACCTAATATTAGGTCGACTATTCAATCGAAATGTGGATTTTTCCAACAAACTTTGCACCTCCTTTTCCACCCTTTGCAGCTCGAAGTTTCCAAATCCCCTTCTTAGTGCACACCTGCGCTATAATAGCATACTTGAGACCAAATTGCAGCTTCCTAGCTTCTACGGTTTGGGCTGTGGGCTCTTGACATGGTTTCATTTTGTGTCTAATTGCCGCCTCCATAATTCAGCCTCCAAGACAAGTTTCAAAATTCGAGTATGCAGTTTTATTCATTTTCTTTTATTGATTTTGGAAAACTAATATTAGGTCGACTATTCAATAGAAATGTGGATTTTTCCAACAAACTTTGCACCTCTTCTTCCACCCTTTGTAGCTCGAATTTTTCAAATTCCCTTCTTAGTGCACACCTGCACTATAATAGAATACTTGAGACCAAATTGCAGCTTCCTAGCTTCTACGGTTTGGGCTGTGGTCTGTTGACGTGGTTTCATTTTGTGTCTAATTGCCGCCTCCATAATTTAGCCTTCAAGACAAGTTTCAAAATTCGAGTATGCAGTTTTATTCATTTTCTTTTATTGATTTTGGAAACCTAATATTAGGTCGACTATTCAATCGAAATGTGGATTTTTCCAACAAACTTTGCAGCTCCTTTTCCACCCTTTGTAGCTCGCATTTTTCAAATTCCCTTCTTAGTGCACACCTGCGCTATAATAGCATACTTGAACCCAAATTTCAGCTTCCTAACTTTTACGGTTTGGGCTGTGGGCTGTTGACTTGGTTTCATTTTGTGTCTAATTGCCGCCTCCATAATTCAGCCTCCAAGACAAGTTTCAAAATTCGAGTATGAAGTTTTATTTATATTCT
The DNA here is from genome assembly GCF_003285725.1 of Scaptodrosophila lebanonensis. NCBI lineage: Eukaryota > Metazoa > Arthropoda > Insecta > Diptera > Drosophilidae > Scaptodrosophila > Scaptodrosophila lebanonensis. Next base: position 32,562 of record NW_022060732.1, read on the forward strand.
TTTATTGGTTTTGCAAACCAATTTTTAGTTCGATTAACCAATCGAAATTTGGATTTTTCCAACAAATTTTGCAGTTCGTTTTCCCCCCTTTGGAACTCGAAGTTTCCAAATCCTCTTCTTAGTGCACACCTGCGCTATAATAACTTATTTGAGCTCAAATTTCAGCTTCCTAGCTTCTACGGTTTGGGCTGTGGGCTGTTGACGTGGTTTCATTTTGTGTCTAATTGCCGCCTACATAATTCAGCCTCCAAGACAAGTATCAAAATTCGAGTATGCAGTTTTATTCATATTCTTTTATTGATTTTGGAAACCTAATATTAGGTCGACTATTCAATCGAAATGTGGATTTTTCCAACAAACTTTGCACCTCCCTTTCCACCCTTTGCAGCTCGAAGTTTCCAAATCCCCTTCTTAGTGCACACCTGCGCTATAATAGCATACTTGAGACCAAATTGCAGCTTCCTAGCTTCTACGGTTTGGGCTGTGGGCTCTTGACATGGTTTCATTTTGTGTCTAATTGCCGCCTCCATAATTCAGCCTCCAAGACAAGTTTCAAAATTCGAGTATGCAGTTTTATTCATTTTCTTTTATTGATTTTGGAAAACTAATATTAGGTCGACTATTCAATCGAAATGTGGATTTTTCCAACAAACTTTGCACCTCTTCTTCCACCCTTTGTAGCTCGAATTTTTCAAATTCCCTTCTTAGTGCACACCTGCACTATAATAGAATACTTGAGACCAAATTGCAGCTTCCTAGCTTCTACGGTTTGGGCTGTGGTCTGTTGACGTGGTTTCATTTTGTGTCTAATTGCCGCCTCCATAATTTAGCCTCCAAGACAAGTTTCAAAATTCGAGTATGCAGTTTTATTCATATTCTTTTATTGGTTTTGCAAACCAATTTTTAGTTCGATTAACCAATCGAAATGTGGATTTTTCCAACAAATTTTGCAGCTCGTTTTCCCCCCTGTGTAGCTCGAAGTTTCCAAATCCCCTTCTTAGTGCACACCTGCGCTATAATAGCATACCTGAGCCCAAATTTCAGCTTCCTAGTTTCTACGGTTTGGGCTGTGGGCTCTTGACATGGTTTCATTTTGTGTCTAATTGCCGCCTCCATAATTCAGCCTCCAAGACAAGTTTCAAAATTCGAGTATGCAGTTTTATTCATTTTCTTTTATTGATTTTGGAAAACTAATATTAGGTCGACTATTCAATCGAAATGTGGATTTTTCCAACAAACTTTGCACCTCTTCTTCCACCCTTTGTAGCTCGAATTTTTCAAATTCCCTTCTTAGTGCACACCTGCACTATAATAGAATACTTGAGACCAAATTGCAGCTTCCTAGCTTCTACGGTTTGGGCTGTGGTCTGTTGACGTGGTTTCATTTTGTGTCTAATTGCCGCCTCCATAATTTAGCCTCCAAGACAAGTTTCAAAATTCGAGTATGCAGTTTTATTCATTTCATTTTATTGGTTTTGCAAACCAATTTTTAGTTCGATTAACCAATCGAAATGTGGATTTTTCCAACAAATTTTGCAGCTCGTTTTCCCCCCTTTGTAGCTCGAATTTTTCAAATTCCCTTCTTAATGCACACCTGGACTATAATAGAATACCTGAGCATAAATTTCAGTTTCCTAGCTTCTACGTTTTGAGCTGTGGGCTGTTGACGTGGTTTCCTTTTGTGACTCATTGACGTCCCCAGTTTTATTTGTATTCTTTTATGGATTTTGGAAACCTAATATTAGGTCGATTATTCAACCGAAATGTGTATTTTTCAACAAACTTTGCAGCTCCATTTCCACCCTTTGTAGCTCGAATTTTTCAAATTCCCTTCATAGTGCACACCTGGACAATAATAGCATACTTGAGCCCAAATTTCAGTTTCTTAGCTTCTACGGTTTGGGCTGTGGTCTGTTGACGTGGTTTCATTTTGTGTCTAATTGCCGCCTCCATAATTCAGCCCCTAAGACAAGTTTCAAAATTCGAGTATGCAGTTTTATTTATATTCTTTTATTGATTTTGGAAACCTAATATTAGGTCGATTATTCAAGCGAAATGTGGATTTTTCCAACAAACTTTGCAGCTCCTTTTCCACCCTTTGTAGCTCGCAATTTTCAAATTCCCTTCTTAGTGCACACCTGGACAATAATAGCATACTTGAGCCCAAATTTCAGTTTCCTAGCTTCTACGGTTTGGGCTGTGGTCTGTTGACGTGGTTTCATTTTGTGTCTAATTGCCGTCTCCATAATTCAGCCCCTAAGACAAGTTTCAAAATTCGAGTATGCAGTTTTATTTATATTCTTTTATTGATTTTGGAAACCTAATATTAGGTCGATTATTCAACCGAAATGTGTATTTTTCAACAAACTTTGCAGCTCCATTTCCACCCTTTGTAGCTCGAATTTTTCAAATTCCCTTCTTAGTGCACACCTGGACAATAATAGCATACTTGAGCCCAAATTTCAGTTTCCTAGCTTCTACGGTTTGGGCTGTGGTCTGTTGACGTGGTTTCATTTTGTGTCTAATTGCCGCCTCCATAATTCAGCCTCCAAGACAAGTTTCAAAATTCGAGTATGAAGTTTTATTTATATTCTTTTATTGGGTTTGCAAACCAATTTTTAGTTCGATTAACCAATCGATTTGTCGATTTTTCAAACAAAATTAGGAGCTCGTTTCCCCCCTGTGGAGCTCGAAGTTTCCAAATCCCCTTCTTAGTGCACACCTGCGCTATAATACCACATTTGAGCTCAAATTTCAGCTTCCTAGCTTCTACGGTTTGGGCTGTGGGCTGTTGACGTGGTTTCATTTTGTGTCTAATTGCCGCCTACATAATTCAGCCTCCAAGACAAGTATCAAAATTCGAGTATGCAGTTTTATTCATATTCTTTTATTGATTTTGGAAACCTAATATTAGGTCGACTATTCAATCGAAATGTGGATTTTTCCAACAAACTTTGCACCTCCTTTTCCACCCTTTGCAGCTCGAAGTTTCCAAATCCCCTTCTTAGTGCACACCTGCGCTATAATAGCATACTTGAGACCAAATTGCAGCTTCCTAGCTTCTACGGTTTGGGCTGTGGGCTCTTGACATGGTTTCATTTTGTGTCTAATTGCCGCCTCCATAATTCAGCCTCCAAGACAAGTTTCAAAATTCGAGTATGCAGTTTTATTCATTTTCTTTTATTGATTTTGGAAAAACTAATATTAGGTCGACTATTCAATAGAAATGTGGATTTTTCCAACAAACTTTGCACCTCTTCTTCCACCCTTTGTAGCTCGAATTTTTCAAATTCCCTTCTTAGTGCACACCTGCACTATAATAGAATACTTGAGACCAAATTGCAGCTTCCTAGCTTCTACGGTTTGGGCTGTGGTCTGTTGACGTGGTTTCATTTTGTGTCTAATTGCCGCCTCCATAATTTAGCCTTCAAGACAAGTTTCAAAATTCGAGTATGCAGTTTTATTCATTTTCTTTTATTGATTTTGGAAACCTAATATTAGGTCGACTATTCAATCGAAATGTGGATTTTTCCAACAAACTTTGCAGCTCCTTTTCCACCCTTTGTAGCTCGCATTTTTCAAATTCCCTTCTTAGTGCACACCTGCACTATAATAGAATACTTGAGCCCAAATTTCAGCTTCCTAACTTCTACGGTATGGGCTATGGGCTGTTGACGTGGTTTCATTTTGTGCCTAATTGACGCCCCCAAGACAAGTTTCAAAATTCGAGTATGAAGTTTTATTTATATTCTTTTATTGGGTTTGCAAACCAATTTTTAGTTCGATTAACCAATCGATATGTCGATTTTTCAAACAAAATTAGGAGCTCGTTTTCCCCCCTGTGGAGCTCGAAGTTTCCAAATCCCCTTCTTAGTGCACACCTGCGCTATAATAGCATATTTGAGCCCAAATTTCAGCTTCCTAGCTTCTACGGTTTGGGCTGTGGGCTCTTGACGTGGTTTCCTTTTGTGACTCATTGACACCCCCCTATTTTAGTCTCCAAGACAAGTTTCAAAATTCGAGTATGCAGTTTTATTCATTTCATTTTATTGGTTTTGCAAACCAATTTTTAGTTCGATTAACCAATCGAAATGTGGATTTTTCCAACAAATTTTGCAGCTCGTTTTCCCCCCTGTGTAGCTCGAAGTTTCCAAATCCCCTTCTTAGTGCACACCTGCGCTATAATAGCATACTTGAGACCAAATTTCAGCTTCCTAGTTTCTACGGTTTGGGCTGTGGGCTCTTGACATGGTTTCATTTTGTGTCTAATTGCCGCCTCCATAATTTAGCCTCCAAGACAAGTTTCAAAATTCGAGTATGCAGTTTTATTCATTTTCTTTTATTGATTTTGGAAAACTAATATTAGGTCGACTATTCAATCGAAATGTGGATTTTTCCAACAAACTTTGCACCTCTTCTTCCACCCTTTGTAGCTCGAATTTTTCAAATTCCCTTCTTAGTGCACACCTGCACTATAATAGAATACTTGAGACCAAATTGCAGCTTCCTAGCTTCTACGGTTTGGGCTGTGGTCTGTTGACGTGGTTTCATTTTGTGTCTAATTGCCGCCTCCATAATTTAGCCTCCAAGACAAGTTTCAAAATTCGAGTATGCAGTTTTATTCATTTCATTTTATTGGTTTTGCAAACCAATTTTTAGTTCGATTAACCAATCGAAATGTGGATTTTTCCAACAAATTTTGCACCTCCTCTTCCACCCTTTGCAGCTCGAAGTTTCCAAATCCCCTTCTTAGTGCACACCTGCGCTATAATAGCATACTTGAGACCAAATTGCAGCTTCCTAGCTTCTACGGTTTGGGCTGTGGGCTCTTGACATGGTTTCATTTTGTGTCTAATTGCCGCCTCCATAATTCAGCCTCCAAGACAAGTTTCAAAATTCGAGTATGCAGTTTTATTCATTTTCTTTTATTGATTTTGGAAAACTAATATTAGGTCGACTATTCAATCGAAATGTGGATTTTTCCAACAAACTTTGCACCTCTTCTTCCACCCTTTGTAGCTCGAATTTTTCAAATTCCCTTCTTAGTGCACACCTGCACTATAATAGAATACTTGAGACCAAATTTCAGCTTCCTAGCTTCTACGGTATGGGCTGTGGGCTGTTGACGTGGTTTCATTTTGTGCCTAATTGACGCGTCCATAATTCAGCCTCCAAGACAAGTTTCAAAATTCGAGTATACAGTTTTATTCATTTTCTTTTATTGATTTTGGAAAACTAATATTAGGTCGACTATTCAATCGAAATGTGGATTTTTCCAACAAACTTTGCAGCTCCATTTCCACCCTTTGCAGCTCGAATTTTTCAAATTCCCTTCTTAGTGCACACCTGCACTATAATAGAATACTTGAGACCAAATTGCAGCTTCCTAGCTTCTACGGTTTGGGCTGTGGTCTGTTGACGTGGTTTCATTTGGTGTCTAATTGCCGCCTCCATAATTTAGCCTCCAAGACAAGTTTCAAAATTCGAGTATGCAGTTTTATTCATTTTCTTTTATTGATTTTGGAAACCTAATATTAGGTCGACTATTCAATCGAAATGTGGATTTTTCCAACAAAACTTTGCACCTCCTCTTACACCCTTTGCAGCTCGAATTTTTCAAATACCCCTCTTAGTGCACACCTGCGCTATAATAGCATACTTGAACCCAAATTTCAGCTTCCTAACTTTTACGGTTTGGGCTGTGGGCTGTTGACGTGGTTTCATTTTGTGCCTAACTGCCGCCTCCATAATTCAGCCCCCAACACAAGTTTCAAAATTCGAGTATGCAGTTTTATTTATATACTTTTATTGATTTTGGAAACCTAATATTAGGTCGATTATTCAAGCGAAATGTGGATTTTTCCAACAAACTTTGCAGCTCCTTTTCCACCCTTTGTAGCTCGCATTTTTCAAATTCCCTTCTTAGTGCACACCTGCACTATAATAGAATACTTGAGCCCAAATTTCAGCTTCCTAACTTCTACGGTATGGGCTATGGGCTGTTGACGTGGTTTCATTTTGTGCCTAATTGACGCCCCCAAGACAAGTTTCAAAATTCGAGTATGAAGTTTTATTTATATTCTTTTATTGGGTTTGCAAACCAATTTTTAGTTCGATTAACCAATCGATATGTCGATTTTTCAAACAAAATTAGGAGCTCGTTTTCCCCCCTGTGGAGCTCGAAGTTTCCAAATCCCCTTCTTAGTGCACACCTGCGCTATAATAGCATATTTGAGCCCAAATTTCAGCTTCCTAGCTTCTACGGTTTGGGCTGTGGGCTCTTGACGTGGTTTCCTTTTGTGACTCATTGACACCCCCCTATTTTAGTCTCCAAGACAAGTTTCAAAATTCATGTATGCAGTTTTATTTATATCATATTATTGATTTTAGAAACCAAGTTTTAAGTCGATCGGTTGAAAAATATGGATTTCATCTTCCTAGATTCTACAGTTTGGGCTGTGGGCTGTTGACGTGCCCCTATAATTCAGTCTCCTAGAGAAGTTTCAAAATAACTTCTTATTCTTTTATTGATTTTGGAAACCTAGCTGTATGTCGATTAAGCAATCGAAATTTGGATTTTTCCAACAAATTTTGCAGCTTGTTTTCCCCCCTTTGGAACTTGAATTTTTCAAATACTCTTCTTAGTGCACGCCTACGCTATGATAGGATACTTGAGCCCAAATTTCAGCTCCCTAGCTTCTACGTTCTGAGCTGTGGGCTGTTGACGTGGTTTCCTTTTGTGACTCATTGACGGCCCCAGTTTTATTTGTATTCTTTTGTGGATTTTGGAAACCTAATATTAGGTCGACTATTCAATCGAAATGTGGATTTTTCCAACAAATTTTGCACCTCCTTTTCCACCCTTAGCAGCTCGAAGTTTCTAAATCCCCTTCTTAGTGCACATCTGCGCTATAATAGCATACTTGAACCCAAATTTCAGCTTCCTATCTTTTACGGTTTGGGCTGTGGGCTGTTGACGTGGTTTCATTTTGTGCCTAACTGCCGCCTCCATAATTCAGCCCCCAACACAAGTTTCAAAATTCGAGTATGCAGTTTTATTCATTTTCTTTTATTGATTTTGGAAATCTAATATTAGGTCGACTATTCAATCGAAATGTGGATTTTTCCAACAAAACTTTGCACCTCCTCTTACACCCTTTGCAGCTCGAATTTTTCAAATACCCCTCTTAGTGCACACCTGCGCTATAATAGCATACTTGAACCCAAATTTCAGCTTCCTAACTTTTACGGTTTGGGCTGTGGGCTGTTGACGTGGTTTCATTTTGTGTCTAATTGCCGCCTCCATAATTCAGCCTCCAAGACAAGTTTCAAAATTCGAGTATGCAGTTTTATTCATTTTCTTTTATTGATTTTGGAAAACTAATATTAGGTCGACTATTCAATCGAAATGTGGATTTTTCCAACAAACTTTGCACCTCTTCTTCCACCCTTTGTAGCTCGAATTTTTCAAATTCCCTTCTTAGTGCACACCTGCACTATAATAGAATACTTGAGACCAAATTGCAGCTTCCTAGCTTCTACGGTTTGGGCTGTGGTCTGTTGAAATTCGAGTATGCAGTTTTATTCATTTTCTTTTATTGATTTTGGAAAACTAATATTAGGTCGACTATTCAATCGAAATGTGGATTTTTCCAACAAACTTTGCACCTCTTCTTCCACCCTTTGTAGCTCGAATTTTTCAAATTCCCTTCTTAGTGCACACCTGCACTATAATAGAATACTTGAGACCAAATTGCAGCTTCCTAGCTTCTACGGTTTGGGCTGTGGTCTGTTGACGTGGTTTCATTTTGTGTCTAATTGCCGCCTCCATAATTTAGCCTCCAAGACAAGTTTCAAAATTCGAGTATGCAGTTTTATTCATTTTGTTTTATTGATTTTGGAAAACTAATATTAGGTCGACTATTCAATCGAAATGTGGATTTTTCCAACAAACTTTGCACCTCTTCTTCCACCCTTTGTAGCTCGAATTTTTCAAAATCCCTTCTTAGTGCACACCTGCACTATAATAGCATACTTGAGCCCAAATTTCAGTTTCCTAGCTTCTACGGTTTCATTTCATTTTGTGTCTAATTGCCGCCTCCATAATTCAGCCTCCAAGACAAGTATCAAAATTCGAGTATGCAGTTTTATTCATATTCTTTTATTGATTTTGGAAACCTAATATTAGGTCGACTATTCAATCGAAATGTGGATTTATCCAACAAACTTTGCACCTCTTCTTCCACCCTTTGTAGCTCGAATTTTTCAAATTCCCTTCTTAGTGCACACCTGCACTATAATAGCATACTTGAGCCCAAATTTCAGTTTCCTAGCTTCTACGGTTTCATTTCATTTTGTGTCTAATTGCCGCCTCCATAATTCAGCCTCCAAGACAAGTTTCAAAAAAATTATTGGTTTTGCAAACCAATTTTTAGTTCGATTAACCAATCGAAATTTGGATTTTTCCAACAACTTTTGCAGCTCGTTTCCCCCCTTTGTAGCTCGAATTTTTCAAATTCACTTCTTAATGCACACCTGGACTATAATAGAATACCTGAGCATAAATTTCAGTTTCCTAGCTTCTACGTTTTGAGCTGTGGGCTGTTGACGTGGTTTCCTTTTGTGACTCATTGACGTCCCCAGTTTTATTTGTATTCTTTTATGGATTTTGGAAACCTAATATTAGGTCGATTATTCAACCGAAATGTGTATTTTTCAACAAACCTTGCAGCTCCATTTCCACCCTTTGTAGCTCGAATTTTTCAAATTCCCTTCATAGTGCACACCTGGACAATAATAGCATACTTGAGCCCAAATTTCAGTTTCCTAGCTTCTACGGTTTGGGCTGTGGTCTGTTGACGTGGTTTCATTTTGTGTCTAATTGCCGCCTCCATAATTCAGCCCCTAAGACAAGTTTCAAAATTCGAGTATGCAGTTTTATTTATATTCTTTTATTGATTTTGGAAACCTAATATTAGGTCGATTATTCAAGCGAAATGTGGATTTTTCCAACAAACTTTGCAGCTCCTTTTCCACCCTTTGTAGCTCGCAATTTTCAAATTCCCTTCTTAGTGCACACCTGCACTATAAAAGAATACTTGAGCCCAAATTTCAGCTTCCTAGCTTCTACGGTATGGGCTGTGGGCTGTTGACGTGGTTTCATTTTGTGCCTAATTGACGCCTCCAAGACAAGTTTCAAATTCGAGTATGAAGTTTTATTTATATTCTTTTATTGGGTTTGCAAACCAATTTTTAGTTCGATTAACCAATCGATTTGTCGATTTTTCAAACAAAATTAGGAGCTCGTTTCCCCCCTGTGGAGCTCGAAGTTTCCAAATCCCCTTCTTAGTGCACACCTGCGCTATAATACCATATTTGAGCTCAAATTTCAGCTTCCTAGCTTCTACGGTTTGGGCTGTGGGCTGTTGACGTGGTTTCATTTTGTGTCTAATTGCCGCCTACATAATTCAGCCTCCAAGACAAGTATCAAAATTCGAGTATGCAGTTTTATTCATATTCTTTTATTGATTTTGGAAACCTAATATTAGGTCGACTATTCAATCGAAATGTGGATTTTTCCAACAAACTTTGCACCTCCTTTTCCACCCTTTGCAGCTCGAAGTTTCCAAATCCCCTTCTTAGTGCACACCTGCGCTATAATAGCATACTTGAGACCAAATTGCAGCTTCCTAGCTTCTACGGTTTGGGCTGTGGGCTCTTGACATGGTTTCATTTTGTGTCTAATTGCCGCCTCCATAATTCAGCCTCCAAGACAAGTTTCAAAATTCGAGTATGCAGTTTTATTCATTTTCTTTTATTGATTTTGGAAAACTAATATTAGGTCGACTATTCAATCGAAATGTGGATTTTTCCAACAAACTTTGCACCTCTTCTTCCACCCTTTGTAGCTCGAATTTTTCAAATTCCCTTCTTAGTGCACACTTGCACTATAATAGAATACTTGAGACCAAATTGCAGCTTCCTAGCTTCTACGGTTTGGGCTGTGGTCTGTTGACGTGGTTTCATTTTGTGTCTAATTGCCGCCTCCATAATTTAGCCTCCAAGACAAGTTTCAAAATTCGAGTATGCAGTTTTATTCATTTTCTTTTATTGATTTTGGAAACCTAATATTAGGTCGACTATTCAATCGAAATGTGGATTTTTCCAACAAACTTTGCACCTCTTCTTCCACCCTTTGTAGCTCGAATTTTTCAAATTCCCTTCTTAGTGCACACCTGCGCTATAATAGCATACTTGAGCCCAAATTTCAGCTTCCTAGTTTCTACGGTTTGGGCTGTGGGCTCTTGACATGGTTTCATTTTGTGTCTAATTGCCGCCTCCATAATTCAGCCCCCAACACAAGTTTCAAAATTCGAGTATGCAGTTTTATTCATTTTCTTTTATTGATTTTGGAAACCTAATATTAGGTCGACTATTCAATCGAAATGTGGATTTTTCCAACAAAACTTTGCACCTCCTCTTACACCCTTTGCAGCTCGAATTTTTCAAATACCCCTCTTAGTGCACACCTGCGCTATAATAGCATACTTGAACCCAAATTTCAGCTTCCTAACTTTTACGGTTTGGGCTGTGGGCTGTTGACGTGGTTTCATTTTGTGCCTAACTGCCGCCTCCATAATTCAGCCCCCAACACAAGTTTCAAAATTCGAGTATGCAGTTTTATTTATATTCTTTTATTGATTTTGGAAACCTAATATTAGGTCGATTATTCAAGCGAAATGTGGATTTTTCCAACAAACTTTGCAGCTCCTTTTCCACCCTTTGTAGCTCGCATTTTTCAAATTCCCTTCTTAGTGCACACCTGCACTATAATAGAATACTTGAGCCCAAATTTCAGCTTCCTAACTTCTACGGTATGGGCTATGGGCTGTTGACGTGGTTTCATTTTGTGCCTAATTGACGCCCCCAAGACAAGTTTCAAAATTCGAGTATGAAGTTTTATTTATATTCTTTTATTGGGTTTGCAAACCAATTTTTAGTTCGATTAACCAATCGATATGTCGATTTTTCAAACAAAATTAGGAGCTCGTTTTCCCCCCTGTGGAGCTCGAAGTTTCCAAATCCCCTTCTTAGTGCACACCTGCGCTATAATAGCATATTTGAGCCCAAATTTCAGCTTCCTAGCTTCTACGGTTTGGGCTGTGGGCTCTTGACGCGGTTTCCTTTTGTGACTCATTGACACCCCCCTATTTTAGTCTCCAAGACAAGTTTCAAAATTCATGTATGCAGTTTTATTTATATCATATTATTGATTTTAGAAACCAAGTTTTAAGTCGATCGGTTGAAAAATATGGATTTCATCATCTAGATTCTACAGTTTGGGCTGTGGGCTGTTGACGTGCCCCTATAATTCAGTCTCCTAGAGAAGTTTCAAAATAACTTCTTATTCTTTTATTGATTTTGGAAACCTAGCTGTATGTCTATTAAGCAATCGAAATTTGGATTTTTCCAACAAATTTTGCAGCTTGTTTTCCCCCCTTTGGAACTTGAATTTTTCAAATACTCTTCTTAGTGCACGCCTACGCTATGATAGGATACTTGAGCCCAAATTTCAGCTCCCTAGCTTCTACGTTCTGAGCTGTGGGCTGTTGACGTGGTTTCCTTTTGTGACTCATTGACGGCCCCAGTTTTATTTGTATTCTTTTGTGGATTTTGGAAACCTAATATTAGGTCGACTATTCAATCGAAATGTGGATTTTTCCAACAAATTTTGCACCTCCTTTTCCACCCTTAGCAGCTCGAAGTTTCCAAATCCCCTTCTTAGTGCACACCTGCGCTATAATAGCATACTTGAACCCAAATTTCAGCTTCCTAGCTTTTACGGTTTGGGCTGTGGGCTGTTGACGTGGTTTCATTTTGTGCCTAATTGCCGCCCCCATAATTCAGCCTTCAAGACATTCTTTTATTGATTTTGGAAACCTAATATTAGGTCGATTATTCAAGCGAAACGTGGATTTTTCCAACAAACTTTGCAGCTCCTTTTCCACCCTTTGTACCTCGCATTTTTCAAATTCCCTTCTCAGTGCACACCGGGACTATAATTGAATACCTGAGCATAAATTTCAGTTTCCTAGCTTCTACGTTTTGAGCTGTGGGCTGTTGATGTGGTTACTTTTGTGACTCATTGACGTCCCCAGTTTTATTTGTATTCCTTTATGGATTTTGGAAACCTAATATTAGGTCGATTATTCAACCGAAATGTGGATTTTTCCAACAAACTTTGCAACTCCATTTCCACCCTTTGTAGCTCGAATTTTTCAAATTCCCTTCTTAGTGCACACCTGCGCTATAATACCATATTTGAGCCCAACTTTCAGCTTCCTATCTTCTACGGTTTGGGCTGTGGGCTGTCGACGTGGTTTCATTTTGTACCTATTTTCCGCCCCCATAATTCAGCCTCCAAGTCAAGTTTCAAAATTCGACGATGCAGTTTTATTTGTATTCTTTTATGGATTTTGGAAACCTAATATTAGGTCGATTATTCAACCGAAATGTGGATTTTTCCAACAAACTTTGCAGCTCCTTTTCCACCCTTTGTAGCTCGAAGTTTCCAAATTCCCTTCTTAGTGCACACCTGCACTATAATAGAATGCTTGAGCCCAAATTTCAGCTTCCTAGCTTCTACGGTATGGGCTGTGGGCTGTTGACGTGGTTTCATTTTGTGCCTAATTGACGCCCCCAAGACAAGTTTCAAAATTCGAGTATGAAGTTTTATTTATATTCTTTTATTGGGTTTGCAAACCAATTTTTAGTTTGATTAACCAATCGATTTGTCGATTTTTCAAACAAAATTAGGAGCTCGTTTCCACCCTGTGGAGCTCGAAGTTTCCAAATCCCCTTCTTAGTGCACACCTGCGCTATAATACCATATTTGAGCCCAACTTTCAGCTTCCTATCTTCTACGGTTTGGGCTGTGGGCTGTCGACGTGGTTTCATTTTGTACCTATTTTCCGCCCCCATAATTCAGCCTCCAAGTCAAGTTTCAAAATTCGAGGATGCAGTTTTATTTGTATTCTTTTATGGATTTTGGAAACCTAATATTAGGTCGATTATTCAACCGAAATGTGGATTTTTCCAACAAACTTTGCAGCTCCTTTTCCACCCTTTGTAGCTCGCATTTTTCAAATTCCCTTCTTAGTGCACACCTGCACTATAATAGAATACTTGAGACCAAATTGCAGATTCCTAGCTTCTACGGTTTAGGCTGTGGTCTGTTGACGTGGTTTCATTTTGTGTCTAATTGCCGCCTCCATAATTCAGCCTCCAAGACAAGTTTCAAAATTCGAGTATGCAGTTTTATTTATATTCTTTTATTGATTTTGGAAACCTAATATTAGGTCGATTATTCAACCGAAACGTGGATTTTTCCAACAAACTTTGCAGCTCCTTTTCCACCCTTTGTACCTCGCATTTTTCAAATTCCCTTCTTAGTGCACACCTGCACTATAATAGAATACTTGAGCCCAAATTTCAGCTTCCTAGCTTCTACGGTTTGGGCTGTGGGCTCTTGACGCGGTTTCCTTTTGTGACTCATTGACACCCCCCTATTTTAGTCTCCAAGACAAGTTTCAAAATTCATGTATGCAGTTTTATTTATATCATATTATTGATTTTAGAAACCAAGTTTTAAGTCGATCGGTTGAAAAATATGGATTTCATCATCTAGATTCTACAGTTTGGGCTGTGGGCTGTTGACGTGCCCCTATAATTCAGTCTCCTAGAGAAGTTTCAAAATAACTTCTTATTCTTTTATTGATTTTGGAAACCTAGCTGTATGTCTATTAAGCAATCGAAATTTGGATTTTTCCAACAAATTTTGCAGCTTGTTTTCCCCCCTTTGGAACTTGAATTTTTCAAATACTCTTCTTAGTGCACGCCTACGCTATGATAGGATACTTGAGCCCAAATTTCAGCTCCATAGCTTCTACGTTCTGAGCTGTGGGCTGTTGACGTGGTTTCCTTTTGTGACTCATTGACGGCCCCAGTTTTATTTGTATTCCTTTATGGATTTTGGAAACCTAATATTAGGTCGATTATTCAACCGAAATGTGGATTTTTCCAACAAACTTTGCAGCTCCATTTCCACCCTTTGTAGCTCGAATTTTTCAAATTCCCTTCATAGTGCACACCTGGACAATAATAGCATACTTGAGCCCAAATTTCAGTTTCCTAGCTTCTACGGTTTGAGCTGTGGTCTGTTGACGTGGTTTCATTTTGTGTCTAATTGCCGCCTCCATAATTCAGCCTCCAAGACAAGTTTCAAAATTCGAGTATGCAGTTTTATTTATATTCTTTTATTGATTTTGGAAACCTAATATTAGGTCGATTATTCAAGCGAAACGTGGATTTTTCCAACAAACTTTGCAGCTCCTTTTCCACCCTTTGTACCTCGCATTTTTCAAATTCCATTCTTAGTGCACAAATGCACTATAATAGAATACTTGAGCCCAAATTTCAGCTTCCTAGCTTCTACGGTATGGGCTGTGGGCTGTTGACGTGGTTTCATTTTGTGCCTAATTGACGCCCCCAGTTTTATTTGTATTCCTTTATGGATTTTGGAAACCTAATATTAGGTCGATTATTCAAGCGAAACGTGGATTTTTCCAACAAACTTTGCAGCTCCTTTTCCACCCTTTGTACCTCGCATTTTTCAAATTCCCTTCTCAGTGCACACCGGGACTATAATTGAATACCTGAGCATAAATTTCAGTTTCCTAGCTTCTACGTTTTGAGCTGTGGGCTGTTGATGTGGTTTACTTTTGTGACTCATTGACGTCCCCAGTTTTATTTGTATTCCTTTATGGATTTTGGAAACCTAATATTAGGTCGATTATTCAACCGAAATGTGGATTTTTCCAACAAACTTTGCACCTCTTCTTCCACCCTTTGTAGCTCGAATTTTTCAAATTCCCTTCATAGTGCACACCTGGACAATAATAGCATACTTGAGCCCAAATTTCAGTTTCCTAGCTTCTACGGTTTGGGCTGTGGTCTGTTGACGTGGTTTCATTTTGTGTCTAATTGCCGCCTCCATAATTCAGCCTCCAAGACAAGTTTCAAAATTCGAGTATGAAGTTTTATTTATATTCTTTTATTGGTTTTGCAAACCAATTTTTAGTTCGATTAACCAATCGAAATGTGGATTTTTCCAACAAAGTTTGCAGCTCGTTTTCCCCCCTTTGGAACTCGAATTTTTCAAATACTTCTCTTAGTGCACACCTGCGCTATAATAGCATACTTGAGCCCAAATTTCAGCTTCCTAGCTTCTACGGTTTGGGCTGTGGTCTGTTGACGTGGTTTCATTTTGTGTCTAATTGCCGCCCCCATAATTCAGTCTCCAAGACAAGTTTCAAAATTTATGTATGCAGTTTTATTTATATCATATTATTGATTTTAGAAACCAAGGTTTAAGTCGATCGGTTGAAAAATTTGGATTTCATCTTCCTAGATTCTACAGTTTGGGCTGTGGGCTGTTGACGTGCCCCTATAATTCAGTCTCCTAGAGAAGTTTTAAAATAACTTCTTATTCTTTGATTGATTTTGGAAACCTAGCTGTATGTTGATTAAGCAATCGAAATTTGGATTTTTCCAACAACTTTTACAGCTCGTTTCCCCCCTTTGTAGCTCGAATTTTTCAAATTCCCTTCTTAATGCACACCTGGACTATAATAGAATAGCTGAGCATAAATTTCAGTTTCCTAGCTTCTACGTTTTGAGCTGTGGGCTGTTGACGTGGTTTCCTTTTGTGACTCATTGACGTCCCCAGTTTTATTTGTATTCTTTTATGGATTTTGGAAACCTAATATTAGGCCGATTATTCAACCGAAATGTGGATTTTTCCAACAAACTTTGCAGCTCCATTTCCACCCTTTGTAGCTCGAATTTTTCAAATTCCCTTCATAGTGCACACCTGGACAATAATAGCATACTTGAGCCCAAATTTCAGTTTCCTAGCTTCTACGGTTTGGGCTGTGGTCTGTTGACGTGGTTTCATTTTGTGTCTAATTGCCACCTCCATAATTCAGCCTCCAAGACAAGTTTCAAAATTCGAGTATGCAGTTTTATTTATATTCTTTTATTGATTTTGGAAACCTAATATTAGGTCGATTATTCAAGCGAAACGTGGATTTTTCCAACAAACTTTGCAGCTCCTTTTCCACCCTTTGTACCTCGCATTTTTCAAATTCCCTTCTTAGTGCACACCTGCACTAAAATAGAATACTTGAGCCCAAATTTCAGCTTCCTAGCTTCTACGGTATGGGCTGTGGGCTGTTGACGTGGTTTCATTTTGTGCCTATTTGACGCCCCCAGTTTTATTTGTATTCCTTTATGGATTTTGGAAACCTAATATTAGTTCGATTATTCAACCGAAATGTGGATTTTTCCAACAAAGTTTGCAGCTCCATTTCCACCCTTTGTAGCTCGAATTTTTCAAATTCCCTTCTTAGTGCACACCTGCACTATAATAGAATACTTGAGACCAAATTGCAGATTCCTAGCTTCTACGGTTTAGGCTGTGGTCTGTTGACGTGGTTTCATTTTGTGTCTAATTGCCGCCTCCATAATTCAGCCTCCAAGACAAGTTTCAAAATTCGAGTATGAAGTTTTATTTATATTCTTTTATTGGTTTTGCAAACCAATTTTTAGTTCGATTAACCAATCGAAATGTGGATTTTTCCAACAAAGTTTGCAGCTCGTTTTCCCCCCTTTGGAACTCGAATTTTTCAAATACTTCTCTTAGTGCACACCTGCGCTATAATAGCATACTTGAGCCCAAATTTCAGCTTCCTAGCTTCTACGGTTTGGGCTGTGGTCTGTTGACGTGGTTTCATTTTGTGTCTAATTGCCGCCCCCATAATTCAGTCTCCAAGACAAGTTTCAAAATTTATGTATGCAGTTTTATTTATATCATATTATTGATTTTAGAAACCAAGGTTTAAGTCGATCGGTTGAAAAATTTGGATTTCATCTTCCTAGATTCTACAGTTTGGGCTGTGGGCTGTTGACGTGCCCCTATAATTCAGTCTCCTAGAGAAGTTTCAAAATAACTTCTTATTCTTTTATTGATTTTGGAAACCTAGGTTTATGTCGATTAAGCAATCGAAATTTGGATTTTTCCAACAACTTTTGCAGCTCGTTTCCCCCCTTTGTATCTCGAATTTTTCAAATTCCCTTCTTAATGCACACCTGGACTATAATAGAATACCTGAGCATAAAATTCAGTTTCCTAGCTTCTACGTTTTGAGCTGTGGGCTGTTGACGTGGTTTCCTTTTGTGACTCATTGACGTCCCCAGTTTTATTTGTATACTTTTATGGATTTTGGAAACCTAATATTAGGTCGATTATTCAACCGAAATGTGGATTTTTCCAACAAACTTTGCAGCTCCATTTCCACCCTTTGTAGCTCGAATTTTTCAAATTCCCTTCATAGTGCACACCTGGACAATAATAGCATACTTGAGCCCAAATTTCAGTTTCCTAGCTTCTACGGTTTGGGCTGTGGTCTGTTGACGTGGTTTCATTTTGTGTCTAATTGCCGCCTCCATAATTCAGCCTCCAAGACAAGTTTCAAAATTCGAGTATGCAGTTTTATTTATATTCTTTTATTGATTTTGGAAACCTAATATTAGGTCGATTATTCAAGCGAAACGTGGATTTTTCCAACAAACTTTGCAGCTCCTTTTCCACCCTTTGTACCTCGCATATTTCAAATTCCCTTCTCAGTGCACACCTGGACTATAATAGAATACCTGAGCATAAATTTCAGTTTCCTAGCTTCTACGTTTTGAGCTGTGGGCTGTTGATGTGGTTTACTTTTGTGACTCATTGACGTCCCCAGTTTTATTTGTATTCCTTTATGGATTTTCGAAACCTAATATAAGGTCGATTATTCAACCGAAATGTGGATTTTTCCAACAAACTTTGCAGCTCCTTTTCCACCCTTTGTAGCTCGAATTTTTCAAATTCCCTTCTTAGTGCACACCTGCACTATAATAGAATACTTGAGCCCAACTTTCAGTTTCCTAGCTTCTACGGTTTGAGCTGTGGGCTGTTGACGTGGTAACCTTTTGTGCCTAATTGACGCCCCCAAGACAAGTTTCAAAATTGACGTGCCCCTATAATTCAGTCTCCTAGAGAAGTTTCAAAATAACTTCTTATTCTTTTATTGATTTTGGAACCCTAGGTTTATGTCGATTAAGCAATCGAAATTTGGATTTTTCCAACAACTTTTGCAGCTCGTTTCCCCCCTTTGTAGCTCGAATTTTTCAAATTCCCTTCTTAATGCACACCTGGACTATAATAGAATACCTGAGCATAAATTTCAGTTTCCTAGCTTCTACGTTTTGAGCTGTGGGCTGTTGATGTGGTTTACTTTTGTGACTCATTGACGTCCCCAGTTTTATTTGTATTCCTTTATGGATTTTGGAAACCTAATATTAGGTCGATTATTCAACCGAAATGTGGATTTTTCCAACAAAGTTTGTAGCTCCATTTCCACCCTTTGTAGCTCGAATTTTTCAAATTCCCTTCTTAGTGCACACCTGCACTATAATAGAATACTTGAGCCCAAATTTCAGTTTCCTAGCTTCTACGGTTTGAGCTGTGGGCTGTTGACGTGGTAACCTTTTTTGCCTAATTGACGCCCCCAAGACAAGTTTCAAAATTGACGTGCCCCTATAATTCAGTCTCCTAGAGAAGTTTCAAAATAACTTCTTATTCTTTTATTGATTTTGGAATCCTAGGTTTATGTCGATTAAGCAATCGAAATTTGGATTTTTCCAACAACTTTTTCAGCTCGTTTCCCCCCTTTGTAGCTCGAATTTTTCAAATTCCCTTCTTAATGCACACCTGGACTATAATAGAATACCTGAGCATAAATTTCAGTTTCCTAGCTTCTACGTTTTGAGCTGTGGGCTGTTGACGTGGTTTCCTTTTGTGACTCATTGACGTCCCCAGTTTTATTTATATTCCTTTATGGATTTTGGAAACCTAATATTAGGTCGATTATTCAAGCGAAATGTGGATTTTTCCAACAAACTTTGCAGCTCCTTTTCCACCCTTTGTAGCTCGAATTTTTCAAATTCCCTTCTTAGTGCACACCTGCACTATAATAGAATACTTGAGCCCAACTTTCAGTTTCCTAGCTTCTACGGTTTGAGCTGTGGGCTGTTGACGTGGTAACCTTTTGTGCCTAATTGACGCCCCTAAGACAAGTTTCAAAATTGACGTGCCCCTATAATTCAGTCTCCTAGAGAAGTTTCAAAATAACTTCTTATTCTTTTATTGATTTTGGAACCCTAGGTTTATGTCGATTAAGCAATCGAAATTTGGATTTTTCCAACAACTTTTGCAGCTCGTTTCCCCCCTTTGTAGCTCGAATTTTTCAAATTCCCTTCTTAATGCACACCTGGACTATAATAGAATACCTGAGCATAAATTTCAGTTTCCTAGCTTCTACGTTTTGAGCTGTGGGCTGTTGATGTGGTTTACTTTTGTGACTCATTGACGTCCCCAGTTTTATTTGTATTCCTTTATGGATTTTGGAAACCTAATATTAGGTCGATTATTCAACCGAAATTTGGATTTTTCCAACAACTTTTGCAGCTCGTTTCCCCCCTTTGTAGCTCGAATTTTTCAAATTCCCTTCTTAATGCACACCTGCACTATAATAGAATACTTGAGCCCAAATTTCAGTTTCCTAGCTTCTACGGTTTGAGCTGTGGGCTGTTGACGTGGTAACCTTTTGTGCCTAATTGACGCCCCCAAGACAAGTTTCAAAATTGACGTGCCCCTATAATTCAGTCTCCTAGAGAAGTTTCAAAATAACTTCTTATTCTTTTATTGATTTTGGAGACCTAGGTTTATGTCGATTAAGCAATCGAAATTTGGATTTTTCCAACAACTTTTGCAGCTCGTTTCCCCCCTTTGTAGCTCGAATTTTTCAAATTCCCTTCTTAATGCACACCTGGACTATAATAGAATACCTGATCATAAATTTCAGTTTCCTAGCTTCTACGTTTTGAGCTGTGGGCTGTTGACGTGGTTTCCTTTTGTGACTCATTGACGTCCCCAGTTTTATTTATATTCTTTTATTGATTTTGGAAACCTAATATTAGGTCGATTATTCAAGCGAAATGTGGATTTTTCCAACAAACTTTGCAGCTCCTTTTCCACCCTTTGTAGCTCGCATTTTTCAAATTCCCTTCTTAGTGCACACCTGCACTATAATAGAATACTTGAGCCCAAATTTCAGCTTCCTAGCTTCTACGGTATGGGCTGTGGGCTGTTGACGTGGTTTCATTTTGTGCCTAATTGACGCCCCCAAGACAAGTTTCAAAATTCGAGTATGAAGTTTTATTTATATTCTTTTATTGGGTTTGCAAACCAATTTTTAGTTCGATTAACCAATCGATTTGTCGATTTTTCAAACAAAATTAGGATTTCGTTTCCCCCCTGTGGAGCTCGAAGTTTCCAAATCCCCTTCTTAGTGCACACCTGCGCTATAATACCATATTTGAGCCCAAATTTCAGCTTCCTAGCTTCTACGGTTTGGGCTGTGGGCTGTTGACGTGGTTTCATTTTGTACCTATTTTCCGCACCCATAATTCAGCCTCCAAGACAAGTTTCAAAATTCGAGTATGCAGTTTTATTTGTATTCTATTATGGATTTTGGAAACCTAATATTAGGTCGTTTATTCAACCGAAATGTGGATTTTTCCAACAAACTTTGCAGCTCCTTTTCCACCCTTTGTAGCTCGAATTTTTCAAATTCCCTTCTTAGTGCACACCTGCACTATAATAGAATACTTGAGACCAAATTGCAGATTCCTAGCTTCTACGGTTTAGGCTGTGGTCTGTTGACGTGGTTTCATTTTGTATCTAATTGCCGCCTCCATAATTCAGCCTCCAAGACAAGTTTCAAAATTCGAGTATGAAGTTTTATTTATATTCTTTTATTGGTTTTGCAAACCAATTTTTAGTTCGATTATCCAATCGAAATGTGGATTTTTCCAACAACTTTTGTAGCTCGTTTCCCCCCTTTGTAGCTCGAATTTTTCAAATTCCCTTCTCAGTGCACACCTGGACTATAATAGAATACCTGAGCATAAATTTCAGTTTCCTAGCTTCTACGTTTTGAGCTGTGGGCTGTTGACGTGGTTTCCTTTTGTGACTCATTGACGTCCCCAGTTTTATTTGTATTCCTTTATGGATTTTGGAAACCTAATATTAGGTCGATTATTCAACCGAAATGTGGATTTTTCCAACAAAGTTTGTAGCTCCATTTCCACCCTTTGTAGCTCGAATTTTTCAAATTCCCTTCTTAGTGCACACCTGCACTATAATAGAATACTTGAGCCCAAATTTCAGTTTCCTAGCTTCTACGGTTTGAGCTGTGGGCTGTTGACGTGGTAACCTTTTGTGCCTAATTGATGCCCCCAAGACAAGTTTCAAAATTGACGTGCCCCTATAATTCAGTCTCCTAGAGAAGTTTCAAAATAACTTCTTATTCTTTTATTGATTTTGGAACCCTAGGTTTATGTCGATTAAGCAATCGAAATTTGGATTTTTCCAACAACTTTTGCAGCTCGTTTCCCCCCTTTGTAGCTCGAATTTTTCAAATTCCCTTCTTAATGCACACCTGCACTATAATAGAATACCTGAGCATAAATTTCAGTTTCCTAGCTTCTACGGTTTGAGCTGTGGGCTGTTGACGTGGTAACCTTTTGTGCCTAATTGACGCCCCCAAGACAAGTTTCAAAATTGACGTGCCCCTATAATTCAGTCTCCTAGAGAAGTTTCAAAATAACTTCTTATTCTTTTATTGATTTTGGAACCCTAGGTTTATGTCGATTAAGCAATCGAAATGTGGATTTTTCCAACAAAGTTTGCAGCTCCATTTCCACCCTTTGTAGCTCGAATTTTTCAAATTCCCTTCTTAGTGCACACCTGCACTATAATAGAATACTTGAGCCCAAATTGCAGATTCCTAGCTTCTACGGTTTAGGCTGTGGTCTGTTGACGTGGTTTCATTTTGTATCTAATTGCCGCCTCCATAATTCAGCCTCCAAGACAAGTTTCAAAATTCGAGTATGAAGTTTTATTTATATTCTTTTATTGGTTTTGCAAACCAATTTTTAGTTCGATTATTCAACCGAAATGTGGATTTTTCCAACAAACTTTGCAGCTCCTTTTCCACCCTTTGTAGCTCGAATTTTTCAAATTCCCTTCTTAGTGCACACCTGCACTATAATAGAATACTTGAGCCCAAATTTCAGTTTCCTAGCTTCTACGGTTTGAGCTGTGGGCTGTTGACGTGGTAACCTTTTGTGCCTAATTGACGCCCCCAAGACAAGTTTCAAAATTGACGTGCCCCTATAATTCAGTCTCCTAGAGAAGTTTCAAAATAACTTCTTATTCTTTTATTGATTTTGGAACCCTAGGTTTATGTCGATTAAGCAATCGAAATTTGGATTTTTCCAACAACTTTTGCAGCTCGTTTCCCCCCTTTGTAGCTCGAATTTTTCAAATTCCCTTCTTAGTGCACACCTGCACTATAATAGAATACTTGAGCCCAAATTTCAGTTTCCTAGCTTCTACGGTTTGAGCTGTGGGCTGTTGACGTGGTAACCTTTTGTGCCTAATTGACGCCCCCAAGACAAGTTTCAAAATTGACGTGCCCCTATAATTCAGTCTCCTAGAGAAGTTTCAAAATAACTTCTTATTCTTTTATTGATTTTGGAATCCTAGGTTTATGTCGATTAAGCAATCGAAATTTGGATTTTTCCAACAACTTTTGCAGCTCGTTTCCCCCCTTTGTAGCTCGAATTTTTCAAATTCCCTTCTTAATGCACACCTGGACTATAATAGAATACCTGAGCATAAATTTCAGTTTCCTAGCTTCTACGTTTTGAGCTGTGGGCTGTTGACGTGGTTTCCTTTTGTGACTCATTGACGTCCCCAGTTTTATTTATATTCTTTTATTGATTTTGGAAACCTAATATTAGGTCGATTATTCAACCGAAATGTGGATTTTTCCAACAAACTTTGCAGCTCCTTTTCCACCCTTTGTAGCTCGCATTTTTCAAATTCCCTTCTTAGTGCACACCTGCACTATAATAGAATACTTGAGCCCAAATTTCAGCTTCCTAGCTTCTACGGTATGGGCTGTGGGCTGTTGACGTGGTTTCATTTTGTGCCTAATTGACGCCCCCAAGACAAGTTTCAAAATTCGAGTAAGAAGTTTTATTTATATTCTTTTATTGGGTTTGCAAACCAATTTTTAGTTCGATTAACCAATCGATTTGTCGATTTTTCAAACAAAATTAGGAGCTCGTTTCCCCCCCTGTGGAGCTCGAAGTTTCCAAATCCCCTTCTTAGTGCACACCTGCGCTATAATACCATATTTGAGCCCAAATTTCAGCTTCCTAGCTTCTACGGTTTGGGTTGTGGGCTGTTGACGTGGTTTCATTTTGTACCTATTTTCCGCACCCATAATTCAGCCTCCAAGACAAGTTTCCAAATTCGAGTATGCAGTTTTATTTGTATTCTTTTATGGATTTTGGAAACCTAATATTAGGTCGTTTATTCAACCGAAATGTGGATTTTTCCAACAAACTTTGCAGCTCCTTTTCCACCCTTTGTAGCTCGAATTTTTCAAATTCCCTTCTTAGTGCACACCTGCACTATAATAGAATACTTGAGACCAAATTGCAGATTCCTAGCTTCTACGGTTTGAGCTGTGGGCTGTTGACGTGGTAACCTTTTGTGCCTAATTGACGCCCCCAAGACAAGTTTCAAAATTGACGTGCCCCTATAATTCAGTCTCCTAGAGAAGTTTCAATATAACTTCTTATTCTTTTATTGATTTTGGAACCCTAGGTTTATGTCGATTAAGCAATCGAAATTTGGATTTTTCCAACAACTTTTGCAGCTCGTTTCCCTCCTTTGTAGCTCGAATTTTTCAAATTCCCTTCTTAATGCACACCTGGACTATAATAGAATATCTGAGCATAAATTTCAGTTTCCTAGCTTCTACGTTTTGAGCTGTGGGCTGTTGACGTGGTTTCCTTTTGTGACTCATTGACGTCCCCAGTTTTATTTATATTCTTTTATGGATTTTGGAAACCTAATATTAGGTCGATTATTCAAGCGAAATGTGGATTTTTCCAACAAACTTTGCAGCTCCAATTCCACCCTTTGTAGCTCGAATTTTTCAAATTCCCTTCTCAGTGCACACCTGGACTATAATAGAATACCTGAGCATAAATTTCAGTTTCCTAGCTTCTACGTTTTGAGCTGTGGGCTGTTGACGTGGTTTCCTTTTGTGACTCATTGACGTCCCCAGTTTTATTTGTATTCCTTTATGGATTTTCGAAACCTAATATTAGGTCGATTATTCAACCGAAATGTGGATTTTTCCAACAAAGTTTGCAGCTCCATTTCCACCCTTTGTAGCTCGAATTTTTCAAATTCCCTTCTTAGTGCACACCTGCACTATAATAGAATACTTGAGCCCAAATTTCAGTTTCCTAGCTTCTACGGTTTGAGCTGTGGGCTGTTGACGTGGTAACCTTTTGTGCCTAATTGACGCCCCCAAGACAAGTTTCAAAATTGACGTGCCTCTATAATTCAGTCTCCTAGGGAAGTTTCAAAATAACTTCTTATTCTTTTATTGATTTTGGAACCCTAGGTTTATGTCGATTAAGCAATCGAAATTTGGATTTTTCCAACAACTTTTGCAGCTCGTTTCCCCCCTTTGTAGCTCGAATTTTTCAAATTCCCTTCTTAGTGCACACCTGCACTATAATAGAATACTTGAGCATAAATTTCAGTTTCCTAGCTTCTACGTTTTGAGCTGTGGGCTGTTGACGTGGTTTCCTTTTGTGACTCATTGACGTCCCCAGTTTTATTTGTATTCCTTTATGGATTTTCGAAACCTAATATTAGGTCGATTATTCAACCGAAATGTGGATTTTTCCAACAAACTTTGCAGCTCCTTTTCCACCCTTTGTAGCTCGCATTTTTCAAATTCCCTTCTTAGTGCACACCTGCACTATAATAGAATACTTGAGCCCAAATTTCAGCTTCCTAGCTTCTACGGTATGGGCTGTGGGCTGTTGACGTGGTTTCATTTTGTGCCTAATTGACGCCCCCAAGACAAGTTTCAAAATTCGAGTAAGAAGTTTTATTTATATTCTTTTATTGGGTTTGCAAACCAATTTTTAGTTCGATTAACCAATCGATTTGTCGATTTTTCAAACAAAATTAGGAGCTCGTTTCCCCCCTGTGGAGCTCGAAGTTTCCAAATCCCCTTCTTAGTGCACAAATTTCAGTTTCCTAGCTTCTACGTTTTGAGCTGTGGGCTGTTGACGTGGTTTCCTTTTGTGACTCATTGACGTCCCCAGTTTTATTTGTATTCTTTTATGGATTTTGGAAACCTAATATTAGGTCGATTATTCAAGCGAAATGTGGATTTTTCCAACAAACTTTGCAGCTCCAATTCCACCCTTTGTAGCTCGAATTTTTCAAATTCCCTTCTCAGTGCACACCTGGACTATAATAGAATACCTGAGCATAAATTTCAGTTTCCTAGCTTCTACGTTTTGAGCTGTGGGCTGTTGACGTGGTTTCCTTTTGTGACTCATTGACGTCCCCAGTTTTATTTGTATTCCTTTATGGATTTTCGAAACCTAATATTAGGTCGATTATTCAACCGAAATGTGGATTTTTCCAACAAAGTTTGCAGCTCCATTTCCACCCTTTGTAGCTCGAATTTTTCAAATTCCCTTCTTAGTGCACACCTGCACTATAATAGAATACTTGAGCCCAAATTTCAGTTTCCTAGCTTCTACGGTTTGAGCTGTGGGCTGTTGACGTGGTAACCTTTTGTGCCTAATTGACGCCCCCAAGACAAGTTTCAAAATTGACGTGCCCCTATAATTCAGTCTCCTAGAGAAGTTTCAAAATAACTTCTTATTCTTTTATTGATTTTGGAAACCTAGGTTTATGTCGATTAAGCAATCGAAATTTGGATTTTTCCAACAACTTTTGCAGCTCGTTTCCCCCCTTTGTAGCTCGAATTTTTCAAATTCCCTTCTTAATGCACACCTGGACTACAATAGAATACCTGAGCATAAATTTCAGTTTCCTAGCTTCTACGTTTTGAGCTGTGGGCTGTTGACGTGGTTTCCTTTTGTGACTCATTGACGTCCCCAGTTTTATTTATATTCTTTTATGGATTTTGGAAACCTAATATTAGGTCGATTATTCAAGCGAAATGTGGATTTTTCCAACAAACTTTGCAGCTCCAATTCCACCCTTTGTAGCTCGAATTTTTCAAATTCCCTTCTCAGTGCACACCTGGACTATAATAGAATACCTGAGCATAAATTTCAGTTTCCTAGCTTCTACGTTTTGAGCTGTGGGCTGTTGACGTGGTTTCCTTTTGTGACTCATTGACGTCCCCAGTTTTATTTGTATTCCTTTATGGATTTTCGAAACCTAATATTAGGTCGATTATTCAACCGAAATGTGGATTTTTCCAACAAAGTTTGCAGCTCCATTTCCACCCTTTGTAGCTCGAATTTTTCAAATTCCCTTCTTAGTGCACACCTGCACTATAATAGAATACTTGAGCCCAAATTTCAGTTTCCTAGCTTCTACGGTTTGAGCTGTGGGCTGTTGACGTGGTAACCTTTTGTGCCTAATTGACGCCCCCAAGACAAGATTCAAAATTGACGTGCCTCTATAATTCAGTCTCCTAGGGAAGTTTCAAAATAACTTCTTATTCTTTTATTGATTTTGGAACCCTAGGTTTATGTCGATTAAGCAATCGAAATTTGGATTTTTCCAACAACTTTTGCAGCTCGTTTCCCCCCTTTGTAGCTCGAATTTTTCAAATTCCCTTCTTAGTGCACACCTGCACTATAATAGAATACTTGAGCATAAATTTCAGTTTCCTAGCTTCTACGTTTTGAGCTGTGGGCTGTTGACGTGGTTTCCTTTTGTGACTCATTGACGTCCCCAGTTTTATTTGTATTCCTTTATGGATTTTCGAAACCTAATATTAGGTCGATTATTCAACCGAAATGTGGATTTTTCCAACAAACTTTGCAGCTCCTTTTCCACCCTTTGTAGCTCGCATTTTTCAAATTCCCTTCTTAGTGCACACCTGCACTATAATAGAATACTTGAGCCCAAATTTCAGCTTCCTAGCTTCTACGGTATGGGCTGTGGGCTGTTGAC
Organism: Scaptodrosophila lebanonensis; assembly: GCF_003285725.1. NCBI lineage: Eukaryota > Metazoa > Arthropoda > Insecta > Diptera > Drosophilidae > Scaptodrosophila > Scaptodrosophila lebanonensis. Next base: position 59,830 of record NW_022060732.1, read on the forward strand.
GTGGTTTCATTTTGTGCCTAATTGACGCCCCCAAGACAAGTTTCAAAATTCGAGTAAGAAGTTTTATTTATATTCTTTTATTGGGTTTGCAAACCAATTTTTAGTTCGATTAACCAATCGATTTGTCGATTTTTCAAACAAAATTAGGAGCTCGTTTCCCCCCTGTGGAGCTCGAAGTTTCCAAATCCCCTTCTTAGTGCACAAATTTCAGTTTCCTAGCTTCTACGTTTTGAGCTGTGGGCTGTTGACGTGGTTTCCTTTTGTGACTCATTGACGTCCCCAGTTTTATTTGTATTCTTTTATGGATTTTGGAAACCTAATATTAGGTCGATTATTCAAGCGAAATGTGGATTTTTCCAACAAACTTTGCAGCTCCAATTCCACCCTTTGTAGCTCGAATTTTTCAAATTCCCTTCTCAGTGCACACCTGGACTATAATAGAATACCTGAGCATAAATTTCAGTTTCCTAGCTTCTACGTTTTGAGCTGTGGGCTGTTGACGTGGTTTCCTTTTGTGACTCATTGACGTCCCCAGTTTTATTTGTATTCCTTTATGGATTTTCGAAACCTAATATTAGGTCGATTATTCAACCGAAATGTGGATTTTTCCAACAAAGTTTGCAGCTCCATTTCCACCCTTTGTAGCTCGAATTTTTCAAATTCCCTTCTTAGTGCACACCTGCACTATAATAGAATACTTGAGCCCAAATTTCAGTTTCCTAGCTTCTACGGTTTGAGCTGTGGGCTGTTGACGTGGTATCCTTTTGTGCCTAATTGACGCCCCCAAGACAAGTTTCAAAATTGACGTGCCCCTATAATTCAGTCTCCTAGAGAAGTTTCAAAATAACTTCTTATTCTTTTATTGATTTTGGAAACCTAGGTTTATGTCGATTAAGCAATCGAAATTTGGATTTTTCCAACAACTTTTGCAGCTCGTTTCCCCCCTTTGTAGCTCGAATTTTTCAAATTCCCTTCTTAATGCACACCTGGACTACAATAGAATACCTGAGCATAAATTTCAGTTTCCTAGCTTCTACGTTTTGAGCTGTGGGCTGTTGACGTGGTTTCCTTTTGTGACTCATTGACGTCCCCAGTTTTATTTATATTCTTTTATTGATTTTGGAAACCTAATATTAGGTCGATTATTCAAGCGAAACGTGGATTTTTCCAACAAACTTTGCAGCTCCTTTTCCACCCTTTGTAGCTCGCATTTTTCAAATTCCCTTCTTAGTGCACACCTGCACTATAATAGAATACTTGAGCCCAAATTTCAGCTTCCTAGCTTCTACGGTATGGGCTGTGGGCTGTTGACGTGGTTTCATTTTGTGCCTAATTGACGCCCCCAAGACAAGTTTCAAAATTCGAGTAAGAAGTTTTATTTATATTCTTTTATTGGGTTTGCAAACCAATTTTTAGTTCGATTAACCAATCGATTTGTCGATTTTTCAAACAAAATTAGGAGCTCGTTTCCCCCCTGTGGAGCTCGAAGTTTCCAAATCCCCTTCTTAGTGCACACCTGCGCTATAATACCATATTTGAGAACAAATTTCAGCTTCCTAGCTTCTACGGTTTGGGCTGTGGGCTGTTTTCGTGGTTTCATTTTGTACCTATTTTCCGCCCCCATAATTCAGCCTCCAAGACAAGTTTCAAAATTCGAGTATGCAGTTTTATTTGTATTCTTTTATGGATTTTGGAAACCTAATATTAGGTCGATTATTCAACCGAAATTTCGATTTTTCCAACAAACTTTGCAGTTCCTTTTCCACCCTTTGTAGCTCGAATTTTTCAAATTCCCTTCTTAGTGCACACCTGCACTATAATAGAATACTTGAGACCAAATTGCAGATTTCTAGCTTCTACGGTTTATGCTGTGGTCTGTTGACGTGGTTTCATTTTGTGTCTAATTGCCGCCTCCATAATTCAGCCTCCAAGACAAGTTTCAAAATTCGAGTATGAAGTTTTATTTATATTCTTTTATTGGTTTTGCAAACCAATTTTTAGTTCGATTAACCAATCGAAATGTGAATTTTTCCAACAAATTTTGCAGCTCGTTTCCCCCCCTTTGTAGCTCGAATTTTTCAAATTCCCTTCTCAGTGCACACCTGGACTATAATAGAATACCTGAGCATAAATTTCAGTTTCCTAGCTTCTACGTTTTGAGCTGTGGGCTGTTGATGTGGTTTACTTTTGTGACTCATTGACGTCCCCAGTTTTATTTGTATTCCTTTATGGATTTTGGAAACCTAATATTAGGTCGATTATTCAACCGAAATGTGGATTTTTCCAACAAAGTTTGCAGCTCCATTTCCACCCTTTGTAGCTCGAATTTTTAAAATTCCCTTCTTAGTGCACACCTGCGCTATAATAGAATACTTGAGCCCAAATTTCAGTTTCCTAGCTTCTACGGTTTGAGCTGTGGGCTGTTGACGTGGTAACCTTTTGTGCCTAATTGACGCCCCCAAGACAAGTTTCAAAATTGACGTGCCCCTATAATTCAGTCTCCTAGAGAAGTTTCAAAATAACTTCTTATTCTTTTATTGATTTTGGAAACCTAGGTTTATGTCGATTAAGCAATCGACATTTGGATTTTTCCAACAACTTTTGCAGCTCGTTTCCCCCCTTTGTAGCTCGAATTTTTCAAATTCCCTTCTTAATGCACACCTGGACTATAATAGAATACCTGAGCATAAATTTCAGTTTCCTAGCTTCTACGTTTTGAGCTGTGGGCTGTTGACGTGGTTTCCTTTTGCGACTCATTGACGTCCCCAGTTTTATTTATATTCTTTTATTGATTTTGGAAACCTAATATTAGGTCGATTATTCAACCGAAATGTGGATTTTTCCAACAAACTTTGCAGCTCCATTTCCACCCTTTGTAGCTCGAATTTTTCAAATTCCCTTCATAGTGCACACCTGGACAATAATAGCATACTTGAGCCCAAATTTCAGTTTCCTAGCTTCTACGGTTTGGGCTGTGGTCTGTTGACGTGGTTTCATTTTGTGTCTAATTGCCGCCTCCATAATTCAGCCTCCAAGACAAGTTTCAAAATTCGAGTATGAAGTTTTATTTATATTCTTTTATTGGTTTTGCAAACCAATTTTTAGTTCGATTAACCAACCGAAATGTGGATTTTTCCATCAAATTTTGCAGCTCGTTTTCCCCCCTTTGGAACTCGAATTTTTCAAATACCCTTCTTAGTGCACACCTGCGCTATAATAGCATACTTGAGCCCAAATTTCAGCTTCCTAGCTTCTACGGTTTGGGCTGTGGTCTGTTGACGTGGTTTCATTTTGTGTCTAATTGCCGCCTCCATAATTCAGCCTCCAAGACAAGTTTCAAAATTCGAGTATGAAGTTTTATTTATATTCTTTTATTGGTTTTGCAAACCAATTTTTAGTTCGATTAACCAACCGAAATGTGGATTTTTCCAACAAACTTTGCAGCTCGTTTTCCCCCCTTTGGAACTCGAATTTTTCAAATACCCTTCTTAGTGCACACCTGCGCTATAATAGCATACTTGAGCCCAAATTTCAGCTTCCTAGCTTCTACGGTTTGGGCTGTGGGCTATTGACGTGGTTTTATTTTGTGTCTAATTGCCGCCCCCATAATTCAGCCTCCAAGACAAGTTTCAAAATTCATGTATGCAGTTTTATTTATATCATATTATTGATTTTAGAAACCAAGTTCTAAATCTATCGTTTGAAAATTTTGGATTTCATCTTCCTAGCTTCTACAGTTTGGGCTGTGGGCTGTTGACGTGCCCCTATAAATCAGTCTCCTAGATAAGTTTCAAAATAACTTCTTATTCTTTTATTGATTTTGGAAGCCTAGCTGTATGTCGATTAAGCAATCGAAATTTGGATTTTTCCAACAAATTGTGCAGCTTGTTTTCCCCCCTTTGGAACTCGAATTTTTCAAATACTCTTCTTAGTGCACGCCTACGCTATGATAGGATACTTGAGCCCAAATTTCAGCTCCCTAGCTTCTACGGTTTGTGCTGTGGTTTCATTTTGTGCCTAATTGCCGCCCCCATAATTCAGCCTCCAAGACAAGTTTCAAAATTCGAATATGCAGTTTTATTTATATTCTTTTATTGATTTTGGAAACCAATTTTTAGTTCGATTAACCAATCGAAATGTCTATTTTTCAAACAAAATTAGGAGCTCGTTTTCCCATCTGTGGATCTCGAAGATTCCAAATCCCCTTCTTAGTGCACACCTGCGCTATAATAGCATACTTGAACCCAAATTTCAGCTTCCTAGCTTCTTCGGTTTGGGCTGTGGGCTGTTGACGTGGTTTCATTTTGTGTCTAATTGCCGCCTCCATAATTCAGCCTCCAAGACAAGTTCCAAATTCGAGTATGAAGTTTTATTTATATTCTTTTATTGGTTTTGCAAACCAATTTTTAGTTCGATTAACCAACCGAAATGTGGATTTTTCCAACAAATTTTGCAATTCGTTTTCCCCCCTTTGGAACTCGAAATTTTCAAATACCCTTCTTAGTGCACACCTGCTCTATAATAGCATACTTGAGCCCAAATTTCAGCTTCCTAGCTTCTTCGGTTTGGGCTGTGGGCTGTTGACGTGGTTTCGTTTTGTGCCTAATTGCCGCCTCCATAATTCAGCCTCCAAGACAAGTTTCAAAATTCGAATATGCAGTTTTATTTATATTCTTTTATTGGTTTTGCAAACCAATTTTTAGTTCGATTAACCAACCGAAATGTGGATTTTTCCAACAAATTTTGCAGCTCGTCTTCCCCCCTTTGGAACTCGAATTTTTCAAATACCCTTCTTAGAGCACACCTGCGCTATAATATCATACTTGAGCCCAAATTTTAGCTTCCTAGCTTCTACGGTTTGGGCTGTGGTCTGTTGACGTGGTTTCATTTTGTGTCTAATTGCCGCCCCCATAATTCAGTCTCCAAGACAAGTTTCAAAATTCATGTATGCAGTTTTATTTATATCATATTATTGATTTTAGAAACCAAGTTTTAAGTCGATCGGTTGAAAAATTTGGATTTCATCTTCCTAGCTTCTACAGTTTGGGCTGTGGGCTGTTGACGTGCCCCTATAATTCAGTCTCCTAGATAAGTTTCAAAATAACTTCTTATTCTTTTATTGATTTGGAAACCTAGCTGTATGTCGATTAAGCAATCGAAATTTGGATTTTTCCAACAAATTTTGCAGCTTGTTTTCCCCCCTTTGGAACTCGAATTTTTCAAATACTCTTCTTAGTGCACGCCTACGCTATGATAGGATACTTGAGCCCAAATTTCAGCTCCCTAGCTTCTACGGTTTGGGCTGTGGTCTGTTGACGTGGTTTCATTTTGTGTCTAATTGCCGCCCCCATAATTCAGCCTCCAAGACAAGTTTCAAAATTCGAGTATGCAGTTTTATTTATATTCTTTTATTGGTTTTGCAAACCAATTTTTAGTTCGATTAACCAACCGAAATGTGGATTTTTCCATCAAATTTTGCAGCTCGTTTTCCCCCCTTTGGAACTCGAATTTTTCAAATACCCTTCTTAGTGCACACCTGCGCTATAATAGCATACTTGAGCCCAAATTTCAGCTTCCTAGCTTCTACGGTTTGGGCTGTGGTCTGTTGACGTGGTTTCATTTTGTGTCAAATTGCCGCCCCCCTAATTGAGTCTTCAAGACAAGTTTCAAAATTCATGTATGCAGTTTTATTTATATCATATTATTGATTTTAGAAACCAAGTTTTATAGATTTTAGTTCGATTAACCAATCGAAATGTCGATTTTTCAAACAAAATTAGGAGCTCGTTTTCCCATCTGTGGATCTTGAAGATTCCAAATCCCCTGCGCTATAATAGCATACTTGAACCCAAATTTCAGCTTCCTAGCTTCTTCGGTTTGGGCTGTGGGCTGTTGACGTGGTTTCATTTTGTGTCTAATTGCCGCCTCCATAATTCAGCCTCCAAGACAAGTTCCAAATTCGAGTATGAAGTTTTATTTATATTCTTTTATTGGTTTTGCAAACCAATTTTTAGTTCGATTAACCAGCCGAAATGTGGATTTTTCCAACAAATTTTGCATCTTGTTTTCCCCCCTTTGGAACTCGAAATTTTCAAATACCCTTCTTAGTGCACACCTGCGCTATAATAGCATACTTGAGCCCAAATTTCAGCTTCCTAGCTTCTTCGGTTTGGGCTGTGGGCTGTTGACGTGGTTTCGTTTTGTGCCTAATTGCCGCCCCCATAATTCAGCCTCCAAGACAAGTTTCAAAATTCGAATATGCAGTTTTATTTATATTCTTTTATTGGTTTTGCAAACCAATTTTTAGTTCGATTAACCAACCGAAATGTGGATTTTTCCAACAAATTTTGCATCTTGTTTTCCCCCCTTTGGAACTTGAAATTTTCAAATACCCTTCTTAGTGCACACCTGCGCTATAATAGCATACTTGAGCCCAAATTTCAGCTTCCTAGCTTCTTCGGTTTGGGCTGTGGGCTGTTGACGTGGTTTCGTTTTGTGCCTAATTGCCGCCCCCATAATTCAGCCTCCAAGACAAGTTTTAAAATTCGAATATGCAGGTTTATTTATATTCTTTTATTGGTTTTGCAAACCAATTTTTAGTACGATTAACTAACCGAAATGTGGATTTTTCCAACAGCTCGTTTTCCCCCTTTGGAACTCGAATTTTTCAAATACCCTTCTTAGAGCACACCTGCGCTATAATAGCATACTTGAGCCCAAATTTCAGCTTCCTAGCTTCTACGGTTTGGGCTGTGGTCTGTTGACGTGGTTTCATTTTGTGTCTAATTGCCGCCCTCATAATTCAGTCTCCAAGACAAGTTTCAAAATTCATGTATGCAGTTTTATTTATATCATATTATTGATTTTAGAAACCAAGTTTTAAGTCGATCGGTTGAAAAATTTGGATTTCATCTTCCTAGCTTTTACAGTTTGGGCTGTGGGCTGTTGACGTGCCCCTATAATTCAGTCTCCTAGAGAAGTTTCAAAATAACTTCTTATTCTTTTATTGATTTCGAAACCTAGCTGTATGTCGATTAAGCAATCGAAATTTGGATTTTTCCAACAAATTTTGCAGCTCGTTTTCCCCCCTTTGGAACTCGAATTTTTCAAATACACTTCTTAGTGCACGCCTACGCTATGATAGGATACTTGAACCCAAATTTCAGCTTCCTAGCTTCTACGGTTTGGGCTGTGGTCTGTTGACGTGGTTTCATTTTGTGTCTAATTGCCGCCCCCATAATTCAGTCTCCAAGACAAGTTTCAAAATTCATGTGTGCAGTTTTATTTATATCATATTATTGATTTTAGAAACCAAGTTTTAAGTCGATCGGTTGAAAAATTTGGATTTCATCTTCCTAGCTTTTACAGTTTGGGCTGTGGGCTGTTGTCGTGCCCCTATAATTCAGTCTCCTAGAGAAGTTTCAAAATAACTTCTTATTCTTTTATTGATTTGGAAACCTAGCTGTATGTCGATTAAGCAATCGAAATTTGGATTTTTCCAACAAATTTTGCAGCTCGTTTTCCCCCCTTTGGAACTCGAATTTTTCAAATACTCTTCTTAGTGCACGCCTAGGCTATGATAGGATACTTGAACCCAAATTTCAGCTTCCTAGCTTCTACGGTTTGGGCTGTGGTCTGTTGACGTGGTTTCATTTTGTGTCTAATTGCCGCCCCCATAATTCAGTCTCCAAGACAAATTTCAAAATTCATGTATGCAGTTTTATTTATATCATATTATTGATTTTAGAAACCAAGTTTTAAGTCGATCGGTTGAAAAATTTGGATTTCATCTTCCTAGCTTCTACAGTTTGGGCTGTGGGCTGTTGACGCGCCCCTATAATTCAGTCTCCTAGATAAGTTTCAAAATAACTTATTATTCTTTTATTGATTTGGAAACCTAGCTGTATGTCGATTAAGCAATCGAAATTTGGATTTTTCCAACAAATTTTGCAGCTCGTTTTCCCCCCTTTGGAACTCGAATTTTTCAAATACCCTTCTTAGAGCACACCTGCGCTATAATAGCATAATTGAGCCCAAATTTCAGCTTCCTAGCTTCTTCGGTTTGGGCTGTGGTCTGTTGACGTGGTTTCATTTTGTGTCTAATTGCCGCCTCCATAATTCAGGCTCCAAGACAAGTTTCAAAATTCGAGTTTGAAGTTTTATTTATATTCTTTTATTGGTTTTGCAAACCAATTTTTAGTTCGATTAACCAACCGAAATGTGGATTTTTCCATCAAATTTTGCAGCTTGTTTTCCCCCCTTTGGAACTCGAAATTTTCAAATACCCTTCTTAGTGCACACCTGCGCTATAATAGCATACTTGAGCCCAAATTTCAGCTTCCTAGCTTCTTCGGTTTGGGCTGTGGGCTGTTGACGTGGTTTCGTTTTGTGCCTAATTGCCGCCTCCATAATTCAGCCTCCAAGACAAGTTTCAAAATTCGAGTATGAAGTTTTATTTATATTCTTTTATTGGTTTTGCAAACCAATTTTTAGTACGATTAACCAACCGAAATGTGGATTTTTCCAACAAATTTTGCAGCTCGTTTTCCCCCCTTTGGAATTCGAAATTTTCAAATACCCTTCTTAGTGCACACCTGCGCTATAATAGCATACTTGAGCCCAAATTTCAGCTTCCTAGCTTCTTCGGTTTGGGCTGTGGGCTGTTGACGTGGTTTCGTTTTGTGCCTAATTGCCGCCCCCATAATTCAGCCTCCAAGACAAGTTTCAAAATTCGAATATGCAGTTTTATTTATATTCTTTTATTGGTTTTGCAAACCAATTTTTAGTTCGATTAACCAACCGAAATGTGGATTTTTCCAACAAATTTTGCATCTTGTTTTCCCCCCTTTGGAACTCGAAATTTTCAAATACCCTTCTTAGTGCACACCTGCGCTATAATAGCATACTTGAGCCCAAATTTCAGCTTCCTAGCTTCTACGGTTTGGGCTGTGGTCTGTTGACGTGGTTTCATTTTGTGTCTAATTGCCGCCCCCATAATTCAGTCTCCAAGACAAGTTTCAAAATTCATGTGTGCAGTTTTATTTATATCATATTATTGATTTTAGAAACCAAGTTTTAAGTCGATCGGTTGAAAAATTTGGATTTCATCTTCCTAGCTTTTACAGTTTGGGCTGTGGGCTGTTGTCGTGCCCCTATAATTCAGTCTCCTAGAGAAGTTTCAAAATAACTTCTTATTCTTTTATTGATTTGGAAACCTAGCTGTATGTCGATTAAGCAATCGAAATTTGGATTTTTCCAACAAATTTTGCAGCTCGTTTTCCCCCCTTTGGAACTCGAATTTTTCAAATACTCTTCTTAGTGCACGCCTAGGCTATGATAGGATACTTGAACCCAAATTTCAGCTTCCTAGCTTCTACGGTTTGGGCTGTGGTCTGTTGACGTGGTTTCATTTTGTGTCTAATTGCCGCCCCCATAATTCAGTCTCCAAGACAAATTTCAAAATTCATGTATGCAGTTTTATTTATATCATATTATTGATTTTAGAAACCAAGTTTTAAGTCGATCGGTTGAAAAATTTGGATTTCATCTTCCTAGCTTCTACAGTTTGGGCTGTGGGCTGTTGACGTGCCCCTATAATTCAGTCTCCTAGATAAGTTTCAAAATAACTTATTATTCTTTTATTGATTTGGAAACCTAGCTGTATGTCGATTAAGCAATCGAAATTTGGATTTTTCCAACAAATTTTGCAGCTCGTTTTCCCCCCTTTGGAACTCGAATTTTTCAAATACCCTTCTTAGAGCACACCTGCGCTATAATAGCATACTTGAGCCCAAATTTCAGCTTCCTAGCTTCTTCGGTTTGGGCTGTGGGCTGTTGACGTGGTTTCGTTTTGTGCCTAATTGCCGCCTCCATAATTCAGCCTCCAAGACAAGTTTCAAAATTCGAATATGCAGTTTTATTTATATTCTTTTATTGGTTTTGCAAACCAATTTTTAGTACGATTAACCAACCGAAATGTGGATTTTTCCAACAAATTTTGCAGCTCGTTTTCCCCCCTTTGGAACTCGAAATTTTCAAATACCCTTCTTAGTGCACGCCTACGCTATGATAGGATACTTGAGCCCAAATTTCAGCTCCCTAGCTTCTACGGTTTGGGCTGTGGTCTGTTGACGTGGTTTCATTTTGTGTCTAATTGCCGCCTCCATAATTCAGCCTCCAAGACAAGTTTCAAAATTCGAGTATGAAGTTTTATTTATATTCTTTTATTGGTTTTGCAAACCAATTTTTAGTTCGATTAACCAACCGAAATGTGGATTTTTTCATCAAATTTTGCAGCTCGTTTTCCCCCCTTTGGAACTCGAAATTTTCAAATACCCTTCTTAGTGCACGCCTACGCTATGATAGGATACTTGAGCCCAAATTTCAGCTCCCTAGCTTCTACGGTTTGGGCTGTGGTCTGTTGACGTGGTTTCATTTTGTGTCTAATTGCCGCCCCCATAATTCAGTCTCCAAGACAAGTTTCAAAATTCATGTATGCAGTTTTATTTATATCATATTATTGATTTTAGAAACCAAGTTTTAAGTCGATCGGTTGAAAAATTTGGATTTCATCTTCCTAGCTTTTACAGTTTGGGCTGTGGGCTGTTGACGTGCCCCTATAATTCAGTCTCCTAGAGAAGTTTCAAAATAACTTCTTATTATTTTATTGATTTGGAAACCTAGCTGTATGTCGATTAAGCAATCGAAATTTGGATTTTTCCAACAAATTTTGCAGCTCGTTTTCCCCCCTTTGGAACTCGAATTTTTCAAATACACTTCTTAGTGCACGCCTACGCTATGATAGGATACTTGAACCCAAATTTCAGCTTCCTAGCTTCTATACGGTTTGGGCTGTGGTCTGTTGACGTGGTTTCATTTTGTGTCTAATTGCCGCCCCCATAATTCAGTCTCCAAGACAAGTTTCAAAATTCATGTGTGCAGTTTTATTTATATCATATTATTGATTTTAGAAACCAAGTTTTAAGTCGATCGGTTGAAAAATTTGGATTTCATCTTCCTAGCTTTTACAGTTTGGGCTGTGGGCTGTTGTCGTGCCCCTATAATTCAGTCTCCTAGAGAAGTTTCAAAATAACTTCTTATTCTTTTATTGATTTGGAAACCTAGCTGTATGTCGATTAAGCAATCGAAATTTGGATTTTTCCAACAAATTTTGCAGCTCGTTTTCCCCCCTTTGGAACTCGAATTTTTCAAATACTCTTCTTAGTGCACGCCTAGGCTATGATAGGATACTTGAACCCAAATTTCAGCTTCCTAGCTTCTACGGTTTGGGGCTGTGGTCTGTTGACGTGGTTTCATTTTGTGTCTAATTGCCGCCCCCATAATTCAGTCTCCAAGACAAATTTCAAAATTCATGTATGCAGTTTTATTTATATCATATTATTGATTTTAGAAACCAAGTTTTAAGTCGATCGGTTGAAAAATTTGGATTTCATCTTCCTAGCTTCTACAGTTTGGGCTGTGGGCTGTTGACGTGCCCCTATAATTCAGTCTCCTAGATAAGTTTCAAAATAACTTATTATTCTTTTATTGATTTGGAAACCTAGCTGTATGTCGATTAAGCAATCGAAATTTGGATTTTTCCAACAGCTCGTTTTCCCCCCTTTGGAACTCGAATTTTTCAAATACCCTTCTTAGAGCACACCTGCGCTATAATAGCATACTTGAGCCCAAATTTCAGCTTCCTAGCTTCTTCGGTTTGGGCTGTGGGCTGTTGACGTGGTTTCGTTTTGGTGCCTAAGTGCCACCCCCATAATTCAGCCTCCAAGACAAGTTTTAAAAATTCGAATATGCAGTTTTATTTATATTCTTTTATTGGTTTTGCAAACCAATTTTTAGTACGATTAACCAACCGAAATGTGGATTTTCCAACAGCTCGTTTTCCCCCCTTTGGAACTCGAATTTTCAAATACCCTTCTTAGTGCACACCTGCGCTATAATAGCATACTTGAGCCCAAACTTCAGCTTCCTAGCTTCTACGGTTTGGGCTGTGGTCTGTTGACGTGGTTTCATTTTGTGTCTAATTGCCGCCCCCATAATTCAGTCTCCAAGACAAGTTTCAAA